>NW_023329986.1:0-27445 GCF_011100685.1 Canis lupus familiaris | reverse complement strand
CATGTTTGAATTTTGTACCCTTGAAGTCAGGAGAAACCTCCTGGCCTTGAATACAGAAGAGAAGAACCACTTTGTCCAGGCCTTGGATATGGCAAAGCGCACAATTCACCCTCAGTTTGTCATTGCAACCAGGAGATCAGAAGAAATATTTGGGCCAGATGGCAACACACCACAGTTTGAGAACATTTCCATTTATAACTACTTTGTTTGGACACACTATTACTCAGTCAAAAAGACTTTCCTTGGGCCAGGACAGGAAGCTTTGGTGAGGTGGATTTCTCTCATGAAGGACCAGCTTTTCTCACATGGCACAGATACCACCTACTGCAGTTGGAGAGAGACATGCAGGTATGTGTGAAACATTTCAATTTGCGGGTCCTTTTCAGACATGTGGCTTGTTTGTAAGTCATCTTAATTCACTGGGTTCGGAACAACCTGAATGAACATGTAATGGCAAAGCAATTTCATGTTATTAATCTGCCTTTGACATTCTGTGAGGTTTCTCCCTGTACTGATTTACTTACTCATTAATTAATCGTTATCTTTGTGAAGGGAAAAGAAAGTAGTATTGATGATGAGGGAGCCAGCTGAGACATTTGGAGGTGTGATTTAAAGTGTTGGACATAGTCTACAGTTCTGTGATTGAAAAAATGATCTTCGTAGAACTTGCAAATAAAGAGTCTCATTTGCTATGTCTTCCTTCTCAAAAGTAAACTAATACCCCCTCCTCCTGGTTTGGATGAGACAAGTGTGCATACACTTCTCAGTCTACCAACTCCCATATATATACCCCAGCATGACGGCTGATGATTCTAATATTACAAGGTTGAAATTATAGAAAAATATCCTTTCCATTTATATTGTCATATTTTCCTTGAAATCCACCTCAAAGCCTGTAGAAGAAACCAACTAAAAACATCTCATCAATCAGACAGCATCAATTTTTTTGGCATAAAGTGAACCTCACCCCAAACAAGTATTTCCTGCTTATTTTTAAGCAGAGAAGCTCAAACCACATTGTAACCTCATGTTAATACTGATACTTTCTTGTTTCTTTTACCAACTGCTTTTTCTTGAGAAAACTACTGGTATTTCCAAATGAAATTTTACATTATTAGATCTTAACTAGGAAATCCACAAATAGATTTCATTTTCTAGGTGAAATGTATTCCTTTCCTCAAATTAAAATCTAAAATTAATCCAAAAACATCTGAGGGCATAAAAGGTATTTAGATTCATCTATTGACTCACAGTATGCTTGTGTTCAGCATTATCACAAGAAATAAATGGTTAGAAGAGAGAGAATTAATACACTAAAATACAGAATAAAATATTGGTATGAAAGTAGTCCAAATATATGCAAGTTGAGAGTGATTAAATTAATTCATCTGATACTCTGAACTGCATATTTTATAGTTCTGATTACAAGTAAGACATTTAGTAGATTATAAGTAGATAAATCTGTCATTTGTAATCAACTCCAGATCTCCATGCCTTCAAGTCATTTTCCCATGGGCATGCCAAAATGAAAGGGCAGGTGGAAAGTATCTAAAAGCTTCGATTTTGCCTGTGTAAACTTCAACCTCTATGACTTACATTTTTAAAACCCAACAGCACAAGGGATCCAACAAATTACAGTTTAAATGTAATGCACAGTTGAAATGCCACATGAATATGTTCCAGCTCCCAAATGTCAGTTCTGAACCACAAACTGACTCTTAATGATCCCTTGGAAGCTGTCACTAATTTTTGTGAACCAGAACAATGGCTTCTAACAAGGACTCTAAACCCCTGGAGATCAATAACCAAGGATGCCTTGGAAAGCTTTTGGTCCTCTAAAATACCCTGAGGACAAGGAAATGCTTCCTAGAAAGGGTTGAAAGTAAAAAAAGCAGAAATGTACTAAATGCTTTGGAGGTGAGATTAAAACAATGGCACTCTCTACATTTAAATCCCACACTCTAAACGTACTCTCCAAAGACCTAAGGAATGAGAACAAATACAATAAAAGTGGTTTTAGGAACTCAATAAATGAGCATGTGATCTTGAGTCCAGTACTTTTAAATTGTTGAGGTCAGCTCTGAAGGGAAAACTGGTCCCTGGTCTAAAGAACAGTATGCACAAAGAAATATTTTGCTTCCACTTAATATTTCCTGACAGTATTAGGTTCAAGCAGAAATCCAAGTCTTAACAGTTAGATTCTGAGGCAGGGGTCTTTAAGTAAAACACCTTCAGTGCCCAGGCAGATAAGGTAAGTGTGAGAGAGGCTGTGTAACCTATGAAAAGTCAATCTGTATAGACTGGTGCTTGGAAAAACTGTAATGCACCCACTGAGGTTGCCTCACTCTAATCCACAGGCTTCTTTCCTCTATCCTTGCTAACCCACATAAAAACAAACAAAAACCCTTTAAAAACCATAATCTAAAGACCTAAGGTCATTTAAATTAAATTTTGAAAGCCAGAAACCAAGCAAAAAGTGTTGCTCTACATAATATATTTAAAGGCTAGATGTGGCTCCAGACCCAGATGTAGTGATGCTTGAATTAAAGATGTGAAAACAAAAGGAGGTAAAATGTCAAGGAGTGGAAGTTATTATTAATATTTTTTGGCATAACCAAGAGAGATGTAATTACCTGCTTAAAGAAAAAGGAAGACTTTTTTCCCTCCAAAGAAACCATTTTCAGAAACTTCTCTATAATGAGTTGAATTCCAGTCTTTCTAGTGCCTCAATGACTCCTTGTAGTATATTAGAAGCTTTGTTAAATAAGGCATTTAATTCCTCTGGCTCCTCAGACACCAAAGAGGGAGAATTTTAAACAAAAGCCGAGAATGCTAACAAGAATTTCTGTGATCTAGGAAATGTTGCAGGATCCTTCATTCTCCCTCCCCTACTGGAATTTTGCAACTGGGAATGTCTGTGACATTTGCACTGATGACCTGATGGGATCAAGAAGCAACTTTGATTCCACTCTTATAAGCCTGAACTCTGTCTTTTCTCAATGGCGAGTGGTCTGCGAATCTTGGAGGATTATGATACCCTGGGAACCCTTTGCAATAGTAGTTCCAAAATGACATCCAGGATGCAGAAGTTCCCTATTAAATAAAGGATTAAATGTGCTGCCTGAAGGCCTTCATTCTACTAAGGACTGCAGAATAAAATCTACTTTTGCTATAGAGAATCAATATACAGGTATATTCATTGAACACAGGACTATTCAAGGCATTCTCTAAGGTTCCAGGGAGAACAGAAAAGTCTCTATACATTTTTACACTGCTTTTCTTGAGCAATTTGGTCAGTGCCTGCTCACTATCTTTTATTTTGGGAAATGTAGATTATATAAAATTTATCTTCCTAGCACACTAAGCACTACTTAGTAGTCATGTGTCTTGTGTTGGAATTTCATAGAAATTGTTTCCCCTGGGAAATCTTGAAATACACAGAAAGATTGAAAGTGGCCCAAAGAGTAAAATTCGTGGTCTAGAGGGTCAAAACCAGAAGGTGATATGAGGGACATCTTTAGAAAGGAAGACACCTGAGGCGCCTGGGTTGTTCAGTAGGGTAAGCGCCTGACTCTGATTTCAGCTCAGGTCATGATCTCAGGGCCATGGATGGAGCTCCACATAGGGCTCCTTGCTCAGGGGGAGTCAGCTTGAGATTCTCTCTCTCCTCTCTCTCTTCTCTCTCTCTCTCTCTGCCCCTCCCCTCTACTCACACATTCTTTCTCTCTCACACAGAATCTTTAAAAAAGAAAGAGGAAAGAGAGGGCAGCGCCAGTGGCCCAGCGGTTTAGCGCCGCCTCAGCCCAGGGCGTGATCCTGGAGCCCCGGGATCCAGTCCCACGTCGGGCCTCCCTGCATGGATCCTGCTTCTCCCCTCTGCCTGTTCTTTTCTCTGTCTGTCTGTCCGTCTGTCTGTCCTCTCTCTCTCTCTCTGTGCCTCTCATGGCTAAATAAATAAATATTTTTTTAAAAAAAGAAAAAGAAAGAAAAAGAAGAAGAAAGAAAGAAAGAAAGAAGAAGAAAGAAAAGAAAAGAAAGAAGAGAAAAAAAAAGCAAGAGAAAGAAAGAGAAAAGAAAAGATACTGCACATAAAAGGTCTGCCAGCTACTTCCACTTCTCTCAAAGCGAGCACATAAAGAGAATGCTTAACCAGCTGTCCTAGCTAGCATCCTTTCTCCAGTCATTTAAATGCCACTTCTGCCTCAGGTCAAGTTTCTGCAGCATGCAGATCTGTTCCTGAGTGTGCCATTCTCTTCTTTGGATCACATTACTAATCTCTGTGGTACTCACACAAAGTCTTAATTATTAGAGTCTCCCTATCTCATCTTATTTTTCTTCAGGCATGCTTGGTTATTTTAAACTTGTCCTTCCATGCAAAAACTAGATTTATGGAAATTCATTTTATTTATCTTCATAGTACCTTTTACATATTTTTTAAGCTTAAAATATTAAATTCCTTTATAAACTTAAAAAAGGATATTCTTGGGCAGCCCAGGTGGCTCAGAGGTTTAGTGATGACTTCAACCCAGGCGTGATCCTGGAGACCCAGGATCAAGTCCCGCATCAGGCTCCCTGCATGGAGCCTGCTTCTCCCTCTGCTTGTCTCTGCCTCTCTCTCTCTCTCTCTCTCTCTCTCTCTCTCTCCCATAAATAAATAAAATCTTTAAAAAAGGGATATTCTTAAAAAGAGAATATTCTAAATAGAAAAAAATCAGTAGATTTTTTTCACCATTAGATGATTTAGCTGTGTATAGAAATAAGGGAAGTGACAGTATATGAAATTTTTTCTGTAGAAGTTTAAAACTTAGAATACATTTTTTTATTTGTCTGGCATAATGAATGAGTGATCCCACCTTGAAATGAAATTGAGAATCAATATATCTTTAGATACCAAAAACATTAACCTCTTTCTGAAGAGGCTATTGTATTTTGGCCTGGGAATTTTTTCCAGACATTTTTGTATCATACAGATGATTGGATACCAAACTATAGCACATTTAAAATGAGTAAATAAATTATAGCTTAGGAGAGAAGCTTTTATCACAGTTTTTTTGTCAATTAGTGTAAGTCTCATAACAGGATACGTAGTTTCATGAAAATTGAAGATTATGTATTTTAAGTGAGACAAAATTTGAAGATTACTCCTTACCTTAGTTCAAGATACCAAGCATTTATTTATTAGGCTTGTGAAAGATAAAAGGAAACTAATAGTTTATTCAACACATACTATGTATCTGATATGGTGCCAAATGCTTTAATACGTTATCTTATTAATTCTCCTAGGGATTCTTTCTTTTCTGTATTGTTATTCTTGGATGAAATGATCCATTCCTGTGGTTTTGTTGATCATCTTTTATGGGACGGCTATGCATGTGCATTTTTAGAGCAAATCTTCCTTGCATCTTTCATGCCTGTGATTTCATGTGCTTGTTGCATGATTTCTCTCCAATGTTCCATTAATGCGCCAAACCTGGTACTTCGAAAGAGTGATTTATTGACTCCTAAGCCTCTTCCAGCCAGTAAAACATCATCTTTGATTCATCACATGAAAAATATTGTTCTTTCTACACAGTATTACCATCTATTTTCTCCTTCAGACACTCAGAACTTTTCATTCCTTACTGCACAAAAACTCCATAGGACTCCAAACCATATGATGTTTTAGTGCATTGGCTGGCAGAGGTTGTCCATGTGCAAACAAATCTAAATGGCCCTGGGTTAAATTAAACTGATTTAAACTAGTTCCTTTACTATTGGAATTCTCCACTATGAAACTATACAAGGGCAAATTAGAATGTAGTGTTTTAAAAATTCTTGCAATCTATAATTTGTACTGGAATTTATTGAGAGCTCCCAAATAATAATCTCTAACTCATAAGCTTGAATTGATAATTTTAGACAGTGGTCTCTGAAAGTCTTAATAATAATGTATAACCTACAAAAGTTCATCTACTTTCCAATCTCAATATGGCATGTTTTTATTTTTATATTATGTAAATAAATTACTATGCTAATTCATCAGGTACTAATCATTATGTTCATTATAAACATTACAATATAGGAAGCTTTATGAGTGAGGTAAAATGAATGCAAGTTGAGATTGTAATGTCACCTCTCCCAACCCAGTGGATTATTCTGCATCTACTGTTACTCTTAGAACACACACATACTTCTCTGGAGACCACTGGAACAGACAAATGCAAAATGCTCCTAACCAATCTACTCTCCTCCCACCTACATTAGACTTCTCTTCATTTACTATTGAATTAAATATAACTTTCTCATACTGCTCTTTATTTCTGCACAATATGGTGAATATTCAATGTTCCCACCTTACATTGCCCTGTACTCCAGGCAACCTAGTTCCCAAATAGGCCCTTTAGAGCAAATGTGATCTTTCCATACATCAACAGGCTCCAAACTACAATTTAGCATCTATTGTATGCCAGGCACTGTGCCAAGATTAAGGGATGTACTGTTGAGCCAGAACAGAGTTCTTGTTCTGATGGAGCTTATTTTATAGATAGGAGAAAGCTTATCATCTCTTATTATTACCTCTGCCTAAAATGTTTGACTTGTAACATTTCTCCTATTTCACCTGAGAATTCTCCTCAGTCCTTCAGGCTCTTTGCAAATCTCCTTTCCTTAATGACACCCTTCTGGAGTCATCCAACTGGAAGGGATTGATAATATCTCTCAATCTATCTCTGTCTCTCTGTCTCTGTCTCCCTCTCTCCCTTCCTGTCTGTCTCTTCCCCTCTCTTTCTTTCCATCCCTCCCTCCGAGGCTTCCTTAAGATATCTATCCTATTACTTCTAATATTACAGCTTTGTTTGCCTGCTTGTTTTACTGCCTTTTAAAAAATTTAATTATTTCTTACATTAATTGCTGTAAAATATGGATCAATTGAAATGTAGACCACCTACCAAAGAGATCTTAGATTGTTTTTCTGCATTTCTCTGAAGACTTGAAACAAACAGCATTTGAGTACAAAATTTCACATATATGTGAAATATAGATTTTCTGTGGTGGAATTTAGGTTTACGAGGTTATTTTGGTGAAATTCAATTTCCAAGGAATTTTTTATGTTAATATAGTCTCATTACAGAAATATACATTGATTAAATAAATACCAGGACCTCTATCTGTTACTGTGATCATTTTTTTTCTTCCAATGATTTTACAAATCACACGTCTAACTTTGCTCCCAGAAATGGGAGCAGAAATTTTTCTCACTGTAATGCCCCTAAGTATGCATTTTATACATTTTGTCTTCTACCAAGGAAAACCTGTATTTCAATGTTCTTGCTATGTGTAAAAATTAAAGGGCAAAGATCAGATCTCTAAGTATCCTATAAATATTTACATATCCCATCCTTTTCCCAGGTACTGAGGGTGGGCCAATTAGGGAGAAATCCAGCTGGAAATGTGGCTAGACCAATGGTGCAACGTCTTCCTGAACCACAGGATGTCGCTCAGTGCTTGGAAGTTGGTTTATTTGACACACCTCCTTTTTACTCCAATTCTACTAACAGTTTCCGAAACACAGTGGAAGGTAAGTAAAAGAAATCAGTGCTTTGAATTCACAGTTAACTGAACTATTCACATTCAGATCTCTTTGAAAAATCTTTGAAAAAACCATATAGATCCTGTGAATTTACATGAATGCTGCCTCCAGTTATGATGTAGTCACAATTCTCTGCTCGAGAAAGAACTTCTTAAAGAAAAGTGTCAGACCGTGAAACTCTTTTTTAATTATCATAGAGGAGAAGTGCTTAGAAATTATTCTTCAATCTCTTAAATACCTAAAAAGTATTTGAACTCAATCTGTTTGGCTGATCAGTATGCATATAGCTATAGCAAATTCTAGTAGAGTCAAATAATATTCAAGTATTTGACAGTTTATAAAAAATCTTCTTAAAAAATAACAAAAAATTCTAAACATTTAGTTGACAGCCAATAAAGCCTGGTTGGGGCATATATTTCACTTAAGTTTGTATTGTCCTGTAACTTTTTTAAAAGGTCTATTAAAATTCAAATTAGCATGTAATGATATTTAATTTGATTTCCTTATTTAATTCATAGTATTTTAAAGCTGAGGAAACTAAAGACCAAAGAGCTAAAATGAAGATCCCAAGAAACTCAGGAATAGAGCACAATTACAAATCCAAATTTTCTATGTCTGGTCTCTTTATACTATAAACTTTGATATCTCTAAATCATTATTGATATGTATTTAAGGTTTTAAACAACAGAATCACATTTAATGTATTATAAACCTTTTATTGTTAAAATTCACATTAAATATAGCGTTAAACATATCAGATTCCTCCCCCAGAAAAAGAATGGGAATTGATCTCTCTGTCTCCATGATCTGAGATACTCTATATGTAAATCTAATCATTATTTTCAATTCTCTCCCCTTTTGTCATCAAAACTGTATACCATTCTCTTCTATCTTTATGTTAATTCTAATAACTAAATATGAATGTACTGATTTGGAGATTATTCAATAAATAATCACTATGTTTTGACTAAACTGGTATATATAAACTAAGGCCACAAGCACTAATTTCTAAAAGAATGTGCAAATTGCATCTTATTGAAACCCAATCAAAAGACAAGTTATACTGATTTCCTGACAGAATGTATGAAAGAACCAGTGCCTACCAGCATGCTATGTACATTGCAAGCAACCTTTAAACAGGTTATAAATAAAAAATAATAATGGAATAAATGTATGAAACATGACTAAATCAATGAGTAAGCATAATTATACAAATGGGTTAATATATTTTAAATTCTAATTTTATTTTATAATATGTAAACTTTCCCTGCTCTCCCACCTCTGATTCTTAAATCCAAACAGGAACACTTATCACTCCATCCCACATCATAGACCCTCTATTTTTTGCGATCTATCCTCCCCTTCTGCCCAATGTATATACATGATATATATACTATGAAAATGTGTATGGAAAATATATAATATGGAGAATATATAACATGAGAAATGCATAGAATACATGTAATATGGGAAATGCACATATTGGGTGGGAATATCATATATGTATCATATAGAATATGGGAAATACATTATATATAGAGAATATAGCTAATTATCAAAAGTTATATAAATGGTTCGACAAAAAGTTTTTCCAGATATTTAAAACTAGTACTGAGATGATAATAATGCTCTGAGAAATTGTGACGTTTCCACAAAAATAAGGTAACTTTCCAAAAGTAAACATGCTGACAGTCAAAAGGAATAAGGTAGAAAACTGAAGCCATATCTGGCAATTTAATTTCAGGACAATCAGAGAGATGTTCTCCCAATTGCGTCAGCAGTTTATAGTAGAAGCTCAAGATTTCCATTGTCTTTATTTCCACTAAACCAATGCTTGCCTTGTCAAAATAGAGTGTTCTATGTATTTTGACTGGTATCCTTTGCAGGTCATTATTTTTAACCTAGAGGCTACATTTAGAATGTCATGCCACTAGCTTAAAGCTAACCTAGCTCTGGTTATAGCAAGAAATGTCACCAACCATAGGTACAAAGAAGCAATGCTATTATACTAAGGTAAAAATTGGCCTGACAAGCTTAGGAAAAATTGTTTCCCAATGTAATCACTGCTGCTGATTTGAGAAGCAAGATATTGGTGATGATTTTTACTATTCTCACCCCTATTTTTATATCTAGGTTACAGTGATCCCACAGGAAAGTATGACCCTGCTATTCGAAGCCTTCACAATTTGGCTCATCTATTTCTGAATGGAACAGGGGGACAAACCCATTTATCCCCAAATGATCCTATTTTTGTTCTCCTACATACTTTCACTGATGCAGTTTTTGATGAATGGCTGAGGAGATATAAGGCTGGTGAGACGTTTTCATATTCTTTTTTGCAGGCTCAGCAAGGAGACTGTTTAGGTGGTATAGTGCTTACTACAGAGTAAGCACTTGACACATCTACACTACACTACAAAATAAGGATAAAAGAGCTATGATATCTAGCTGTTTCCAAATATCCCAAACTACTTTGAAAATGCAGACAAAACATCTCTTACAATGGTTGTCAGATGCTATTTATTAGCATTCACCTGGACGAGGCACATAATCCCTTTTTATTTTTAGTATGAAAAGATAATTATCATGCTTCCCAATTTTTTCTTCCCTGTATCTTCTAATGAACATCTGCACTACTTTTTTTTTGGGAACATTTTCATTGTGAGTAAGAAAATCTTACTGAGCTCTTCTTTGATACTTAAAAGACAAAAAATTATACTCACAATCCAGTCCTGATTTCTATTACTTCTGGCCTCTTACAAATGGAAATTTTGTTCAATTTGATTAGTTAATGGTTTTTTTTTAATCACAGCATAGAAAATCTTTCAATTTCATTTAATGCATTTTTAAAATATCATTTAAAAGGCCACTTTCTCTTCACTTCTACTCAGCTAAGAGGCTCACATTACTTTTCAAACAATGAAAGTGCTTCTATTGGTTAAACATCATGCATTTTCATGTTTCAAAACTATTCTAAATTTTGGCTTCTGCGCCTTTACTTCATCATACACATAAATATAATGTTGGGGATTAATTATCTATAGATTTGCCTATCCAATTCAGTTAGTCTCTTATTTCTTTAAGTGTGTGTGTGTTTGTGTATGTGTATGTACAGTAGAAGCCTCTAATTTAACCTGATTAGGACTATTAACTAATGTGTTGGTCAAAATCATATGTTCCATCAGAAAATCAGTGAAGAAACAAATAACTTACATATAAATATTCACTCATCAATCTGCTATGAATTCACTGATTGGAGTGCCACGTTTTTTCATATGTATTTAGATACATAGCTACAACCATAATGAATTATCTACAAGTTACAATGTCTATTTTTTCAAAGTGAAACTAGAAATTAACCACCCTTGAGATGCCATGAGTGCAGTATTATTTTGGATTTTCATAATGCCCACCTTATCTTTACAACCATATTGCTCACTCTTAATTCTTTCCCAATATCTTAGGCATTCATCTTCAACAAATCTTTCCTAAGCATTCATATGTTTAATATAAAACAACATCCCTCTCTTTTCACAATCACAATTATCATTTTACATATATTTAGCTATACTGCTTTTATGACACTAACAAGCCTACTGGAGTTAATAGGTTTAGGAATGAACAAAAACTTTCGTTGGACATACACTTCTGGGAACCAGACAATATACAGGCCATAGTTATTCAGCCATTCACAATGCCATTGCTGTTAGTAAGTTTTTCTTATTTAAGACTTAAATTTAAGAGAGGAAGTCGAGAATCTTGGTTTCTCTCACAAACCTCAAGGGGAGCTTTCTTTCAACCATGAAAATATATCTTGATTGAAAAGATCATTATTTCACATTCATAACAATTTGTTAAAGGTCATTGATGAACCAGATAAACACCTTTGCTTCTTATTTTCTACCTGCTCCCTTTGATTGTGCTATAAATAGCATATGGTCTCTCAATTATTTGCCTAGTAGTGAAGGGGAAGTTACCATAAGCAAAAAATACGGAACCTGAAACATATTTCTGACAAATATGGCCATAAAATTATAGGACAAGCCAATGTTAACACCTACAAATTCATGAACACTAAACACTGACAATTAGCCTCCTGCTTAAACATTCCATGTACCTCCAAATGTCCCTTGAAAAACAATCAGATAGAACAACTATGTTAGAGCGAAAATAAAAAGATTGGAAAAATTTCTAAGACTCTCCATATGGCAGAAGTCTTTGTTGAAAATAAGTCTGAGTGGAGGATGGAATTATTTTTTCAAAATGTATTAAACGGTTTTTATAAATAGTGAGAACTCTTCAAAAATCCTAATATTATAAGATTACTAAGGTCAGATTGGAATAAGAATTATATTTTACAGCTGAAGAGAAATTATAGTCATCCACAGGACAATGTCTGTTAAAGAATCCTCTCATTAGACATGCGGTAGTATAATATAGAGCATCCAAATTTTATTTAATATGTTAATTTTTATTCACTAACATTTTGTATCCATGTGCACACTTAGTTCGATTCTTTTTTAATGAAAATCATGTGAATTAAGTTTTAAATATAGTACTCCAGAAGTTCAGTGAGTTTTTCAGAAGAAGCAGCTTATACATTTTCCAGACCAATCACTACTATTATGCCTTTTGAAAAATGAAGTAATTACACACACACTCAAATCCTTTCACAATTATTATCTGATTCCATATCCTGACTATCGTGAATAATGCTGCAGTGAACATGGGTGCAGATATCTCTTTGAGATACTAATTTTATATCTTTTAGATAAACCCCCAGAAGTGGCATTGCTGGATCATATGGTAGTTCTATTTTTAATTTCTTGAGGAACTTCCATTCTGTTTCCACAGGAGCTGCGCCAATTCCCACCAACAGTGCACAATGGCTCCCATCTCTCCATACTCTTGCCATCACTTGCTATCTCTTCTCTTATTGATAATCGCCATCATAAAACGTGTGATCTATCATTATGGTTCTAATCTGCATTTTCTAATGATTAGTGATATTCAATAGTTTTCCCATACCTCTTGACCATTTGGAAATCATCATGTCATACATCTTAAATACATACAATTTTTTTTTTTTGTCAATTGTACGTCAGTAAAGCTGGAAAAAAAAAGTATTTGAGCACCTACAATTCCCTACATAGTCTTTTAGGTACCAGAAATACAGTAGCATATAAAATACACAAAAATATTTTCCCTCCTGGGACTCACCTAGTTGTCAGTAGAAATGACAGTAAAAATATGTAAATAATATATAATCTGTTGGGGGAAAGTCTGTAGAAATAGAAAATCAGGAAAGGCTTTATGGAGTACTATGTAAATACATGGAAGAAGATCATCCCTCGATGAACAAAGGAGCCCACAGTGGCCGGTGCATAGTGGAGAGAAAATGGTGGAAAATAAGGTCAGAGGGACAACAGGGGGAGATCCTGAGGGATGCTGGATGAACCTGTGAGAGGGGGAGTCGCTACAGGGTCTTGTATAGGCAAATTTTATGACAATCTCACTGTTATTGTGTGTTATTTTTATGATTATTCCTCCATTCATTTTAATGGGTATAACTATCACACAGCTGATGCTGAATTGGGTTGAGGTTGATCAAGTCAGGATTTCATAAAAAGGTGAAATGGAAAGTCAGAGTTATCTAAATCATTAACTTAAATATCTAACTTTAGTAAATAATTAACAATAAAACACAAAATTGTGAGTCCCTTGAAGACAGGCATTTTGTCTATTTTGTTTAGTGCCATCACCTCCATGCCTAGACCAGTGTCTGGCATTGGTAAGAGCTCAGCAGATTTAAATAGATAAATATTTAATTAGCATTAATGCACAGTAAATTAAAAGTTACAAAAAGTAAACGCTATATGCCATTTCTATGATCAATTGTTTTTCAAGGTAGGTGCTAGAATATTCTTCTGTGCTTTCCAGGATCACAGTGACTCTTCAAGTAATATATTATTTGCAAACAGAAAATCTAATTTCTCATATATCCCACTCTTCTAAATATATTCCCACTCATGTCCTGCCCAAGTCCCCTTCCAACTCTGGTTTTGAGATATCCCATCTGGTTTAGTTGTATCAATGTAAATTAGAACAACAACAAAAAAGAACAATCTTTTGCCACAAGGAACATACCACTCCTTTTATCCCTGCTGGCAGAAACTCACTAATAATATAAATGCCTGTAACTTGTATTTAAGTAGAAAGAGGAGAGGTGGCAGGAAGTAAATAATATTCCAGGACGTTGATTTAAAATTTTAAGTGTTTTTTTCTAATAGAGTAAAATCTGGGACTAAGTTAATATTTTTATCTCTGAAGATAAAAGAGAAAAGTGAAGAATACTATACAAATATGTTCATATTCAAGGACAAACTTCCACAGGACATATTCAAGGACAAACTTCCACAGGACCTCTCATATTTAAATTTTAAATGAAGCTACAACAAACTGCAGGTCCATCTTTTTTTAGCTTTGAAAAATAAGTTTAATTAATTTTTTCAAATAAGTTTCTGTAATTTAAAATAGAACAATTAATGATCACCATAGATGATAAAATACTAAAACTTCCCTGCTTTCAAACTTTCTTGATCTATTGGATGTTATGTTAGTGCTGTATTCAAAGCATTTGAACTTTGTTTAATGCAATTCCCTGTTCTTCAGTAGTGAAACTATTTTTATGTCTTTATTCAGTTTAAAATATAAAAGAACATTTTTATGTTATTCTAGAATATTTCGGATCACCTTCAGAACATAATAATCTATTAATACTAACTTTATCATGTCTATTAACAAGATGTCTTTGCCATATTTTAGATGTATCCACATTTCCATTGGAAAATGCCCCTATTGGGCATAATAGACAATACAATATGGTACCATTCTGGCCTCCAGTTACCAATGTAGAAATGTTTGTTACTGCTCCAGACAATCTGGGATATACTTACGAAGTTCAATGGCCAAGTGAGTATTGAAAATGTACCTTTACTGTGGAATTTTCCAAAAACAAATTTATTGACTTTTAAGGTAATCACAATATTCTACAGCCTATATTTTCTACTTATATTTAAAAGGTTTTATTTGGATATTTATTTTGGGATAAAGAGATTGAATTTAACATTTGTTCAGAGCCCACTCTGACCTGGAGTTAAGTTGATTTTATAGCGCACTATCATTTAATCCCTGCAACCCTGTGAAGTAAGTATTGTAATCTTCATTTTACAAATAAGGAAGAAGGGCCAGCCATGATTACCTTAGATAGGGTAATTGTCGAAGATCACATTTCTAGTAGGCAGAGAGGATGAATTTTGAGCTTATGCCCATGTAATATGCCCCAATTTTTCTACTATATAATGGTGCCTCCTTATCTTTATTCTGAAAAAAAAAAATGGAGTGAGATACTCTGTATTACTTTTTCTTAGATTTTGAAATTGAAAATTTCTTGCTTCATTTCCAATCTCTTCTCAACAAAGGCAGTAAGTTGTAGTGGAAGAGCACAGCACATGGATTTTGAAAGACTTGGTCTTCGAAACCAACTCTAGTGCCTACTAACCAAGTGACCTCAAATGACTCACTCTACAGCATCATTTTCTCAACCTTTAAAATGGAATTAATAATAACTATCCCAATAGGGTCCACTTATAATGAGAAATTAGAAAGTGCCTTTAAGATGACAGGCTATCATCAGCAATGCTGGCCAATAAAAATTACATATGAAGAATTTGGTAAAATGCCTAAATTCAAGATATCTGATTTTGGGTGGCAACTATTTTACTGGTTTTTTTTTTTTGTTGTTGTTGTTGTTGTTGTTGTTCTCCTTTTATTCCTCCAATAGGTCGGAATCTTAGTATTCCTGAGATTGTTACCATAGCGGTAGTTGCTGCTTTAGTACTGGTTGCAGTCATTTTTGCGGGTGCTTCTTGCCTGATTCGTGCCAGAAGCAACATGGATGAAGCGAATCAACCTCTTCTCACTGATCAGTATCAACACTATGCTGACGACTATGAAAAAATGCAGAATCCTAATCAATCTATGGTCTAATAACAAATGACCAATTCTCTTATGCATTAGTATCATAAAACCACCTGGTTGAAAAATAATAGATTAAATTTCTTACTGTATTTTCTTTCCTTCCATTACTTTCTTCCTGATGCATGCACATATTAGAATTAAAACTCTAAATATTATTTTCTATAGCTAGGGAGAGTCACAATTGTTAATTGGTTCTATTTTTCAACTCTATTTAAAATGGTAGGTTGTACATTAATTAGAATTTAAATAAAAACTTGAAACATTAAAAAATAAAATAAAATGGTAGGTTGTAGGCACACATCCTAACCCTGATCTGTAACTCTGACCCTAAATCCTAACCCTCTGGAGAGGTCCCTGAACTGCAAAATACCGGGCACATGCCCTAACTCCAACCCTGAATCTAAGAAAGTAGCTTCCTGAACACATGGTAAGAAAAGCTGAGAAGCAGCTTAGTTATCTTAGAGAAGACCCCAAATATTTAAAAATTGGCAGTTTTTCTGAAAATGGTCATGAAGGTAGAGATTTTTTTTAAAAAATGGTAGTTTGCACTAACTCCATGGTATTTAAGCAGAGAGTGTGAAGATTTTTGGCATGTTTTAAAGGTCAACTATATGACAATGTAAATAAACTGTTGTGCTTTGTTTATGTATAAATAAAAAATCATGATAGTAAATCTCTGATTGAAATACATGAGTAGGAATTTCTACAATGTTAAAATGTGAATATATTTCTGTTCATTGACACTGAACAACAGATACATAGGAAGCCACATTTATTAGTTAAAATCAATGATGTGTCGCTATAAATGGGATCCCAATTGACTTTTTCAAACTAGAATTTCCCTTTGAGCATCAGCATATGTTTCAGTCTAAGGTTCAAAGTCGTGACAAAATCATGATCTTTATCACATTTTGGAGTGGTGAAAACTTCACTTTGTCTAAAAGACAGTTGATACTGCTTCTGTTAGCCACTATGTTCTACCTCTTAATTCACTGAAAAAGGAACTACACATTAACTTACACATTTCACCTCCCAGTTAGTTCCTCTTCCAATATCTTAGAGGTTCACAAGTAAGCCACAATGGTGGAGAACACACAATACGGTGCTCTACAATTACCATTCAATTCATTGTGTATTCCAAATAGCATTCTCTTATCACTTACCAGCCTTTTGTATGTTTTCAAATAAAATATTAAAAATATTATTTCGTCAGTCTCCTTTTTCTATGCAATTGTGCAAGACTATCATTAATTTTTCTTCTTCCTTTCTCCTAACTAACTGTTTTTACTATTTTTGATCTTGGGCTACCTGAAACAATATTCCCAGTAAAGAAGTTTAAAGGCTGATCACTGTGAACAAACATTTTCAGTAAAACCATAGTACTCATAACACTATAGAAAATGGGGAGTCTGATATTCCCAATTCAAAAAATAGAACCAAGATTAAAGTCATGTGCACGCAATTGGTTAGTGGGTTTCCCTATATTAAGCAATCTTAAGGCTGCTTAAAAAAAGATAAACAGACAAAATGTGTTAGTGAAAGAGATTGCATATAATAGTCTCTTTTTAATTTTCAAATAGCATTGCTGTGATTTTTTTAATACAATTTGATTTATTGAAATATTATATGCTCATAGCTTTTCAAATAAGTTAGTGTATAATGTAAGATTTCTTTTTATATAACATCAATAAAACTAAGCTCACCACATCATATTTTTAGAGATTTATTAAGTACTCATTTGATAAACATTTATTAGGCACATCCTAGATTTCAGACAGAGTTCAATGGGTTTAGGGAGAGGAAAGTAAAGAATATAAAATTGAGACGGTCATGTTTGACGTGGGCTTCAAGGAAAGCTAATAGGTTTACCAAATACAAGAGTAGAACAGTACTCCATGCTGAAGTGACAGCAGAAGCAAAGTGACAGAAGTTTGGACGAGCATGGAACATTCAAAATATAAAGTAGGTCAGTGTGGTTAGAGTATAGTTTTCATGGAGAGGAACAGAAAGATAACTCAGGAATAAAATCAGATTGTCCTATACACAATCTTAAGAAATTTGGAATTCATTAGACAGGCAAGAGGGAGCCTGGAAGAGTCACAAATAAAGTATATTTCACAACGATAATGATGGTGGTGATGTTTGTAAACAATTTTTATTAAGAATAATTAGGGAAGGTTACAGTAGAAGCAAAGAGACTAGTTAATATTAAATAGTTCCTGGGAAAGAGGAGGAAGGCCTGCCATACAACATAAACATTAATTCTAAAAAAAAAATAAAAATAAAAAACCTAATTGTAAGAGAGAGCTGCACCCATTATATTGTAAATGTAGCTTTGATCATTTCTCACTAAATATGTTGCTTTATTTTTCTTTCATTCAAGGACTTCTATTTATTTTACAGCACTGTATGATCTTATGAGTTGTTTTCATCAGGTGACCATTACTCTTCCTGCAATATGTCACATTATTCTCCCTAAATAATAGTCATTTGTAATCTTGGATATTTTCTACTGTTCTCCATCCTTAAGTTTTATTTTAAAACATAGTCAGTGAAGTTATTATGCAGTCACTGGAAAACACATTCCATACCACTTAAACAAATTTTGCTCTATTGCATTAGCACCCCGTTATATGACAGTGCCACCAACTGAGCTAAGCATTATAGTCTAAACAGAGTGAGTAAGAATGCCTGATTGGACCTTCGTATATAATAAAAAATGAATAGCTATTACTTTTGTGCCCCTCTGAAGCTGTATACTGTCTTCATTCCTAGAAGCAGATTACAGAAACAGTGCTCACTTACGGCTCTATGTAATCTTTTAAATTGGATGCAGGGAGAAAGATTTTGACCATTAAAATATCTGTTCCAAGATGTGGTTCTAAGACCTTTGTTCCGAGCTCAGCGCATGAGTATACAAATGTTATGCATTTTGTCCTTTGCCTAGCCAAAATTTTTATTAACCAACCAACCAATAGAACATCATGTTGGTCAGAGAGAGATAATATGAAATAGAAAAAGAACAAAAAAAGTAAAATATATTAACAAACAAAGAACAGAGCCTGACTTAAAAAAGATAAAATGTAAAAAAGGAAAAATGCAAAATCTGACTCTTCAAAAGCACAAGTGCAAGATTAAAGGATGAAGGAAGACAGGAACTAGCAGGACTCTTCGCAAAATAACCAGGAGATTTTAGTGGATTTCAAGTTCAATGTAAACCAATAGTGCGACGCAACAACAAAGGGGAAAAATGTTATTATGCTACGGAAAAGGGAGGGAAAGTATTGAGCAAATAAGGAGATGCTGTGTTTCACTAATGCAGAAACAGAAATCTGTGGTGTTAGAGTCACATCTGGAGTATCTATTCAACTTTAAAGCCACAGCTTAAGGGAAACATTGACAAACTAAAATGTGCTTCCTCATCTTCCACGTGATGCAATACTACACCTTGCAAGTCGCTCTTAAATTCTACAGTCTCTCTCAATCTTCACATCTAATTAGTTAACAATTTTATAAATCCTGAGCACTGAACCCATCCTCTAAATTAGTGGTTCTCAACTGGAGGGCAATTTACAACCAAAGAGTCATTTGGGTGTGGGATTGCTACTGGCATCTATTGGGTAGACCTAGGGGTGCTGCTAAACATACCACAGTGCACAAAATTGCCTCCACGTCAAAAATTAACCAGATCAAGATGTCAATATTGCTGAGGTTAAAAAAATATGATCTGGAACTACCAGGATAAACAAATTTCACAGTATTCCTGGGTTCCTAGAACTTACTACCTAATGGGAAAGAATTACAAAAAGACAATGTACTTTATTAGGAATACATTATTTCCACACAAAATAAGTTTGAAAGGCAGAGTCCAAGTACAATGGTACTTTCAAGGACTGAAGCTGCTTCTAACTTTCTTCCACTACCTATAGCGTATGGTCTCCATCCTTTTATCTATACTGTCAGTGCTCCAAAATGGCTGCTCCATTGCCAGACCTTTTATCTATCCCCCTCAGAAGTTTTCTTTTTGCTCAGAAATGGATATCTACCCAAGAATTCTGCCTATATCTCATTAAAAGTTTATTACGTAGAAAGGGAATGTAGAAAATCAAGGGACTTGTCTTGTTTTTCTTCATTTGTTAGTTGATTACTATCCCCCAAAAAATCCCCCCCAAAAAGTCAGAATCCTATTAGTGAGGGATAAGAGAGAATAAATTTGGGATTGTGGCAACTTGGAGTATTGCTATCACAAATAAACAAGCAAAAAGAAAAAATCAAGATAGTAATTACAGTGGTATGAAAGAAGCACACAGTGTACTTTCCTTAAAAAAATCCAGTAGAAGTTACTTAATTTAGACAAGTGATCGAAAGATTGCCTGAAGAAGTGAAGTTAAACTGACCTACGGAACGAGAACACTGCTGGATGAGTTAACCAAACTGAGTTAGGATAAAAGCCAAGTCCTTATTATCCACAGTAGAATGTTAAAACATGCTATCTCTATTTTTTTTGTACTAATAATTCTGAATTTCAAATACACTATTAGGAATATGGAAGCAGAAGCAACTTAAAGGAATAAAAATGATTCTATCCAGAAGTGTGATATGTGTGGGGGGAGGATTGGGGCAGCAGAGGACCTTTGTGGCTCTTCAATAGATTCTGACTTTTTAAAAGGAAATTTTAAAGAAGAGAGTGAGACTTCTAGATATCTCAGTAAAGAAAGATTAACCTCAAAATTTATATCACTAAGCAGAAATTTATTCTTAATTTTTTCCTCTATGAACTAAGAAACTTTAGACCTTTAGCTTTGGGGTGAGGGAAAGAAAGGACAATGAATAAAATCTGATAGCTCTCAAATAGAAACGGTTAGCAAAATGAGTAAGACTGTTATTCATCAATTAGATTAAATACATTACACATGGAGATACATTTTGTAGTCTTTGTATGTCGGCTTCAAATAGAGCTTTCTGACATGTCCTAAATGGTATTTCTGCAAGGCACTTTCCTTCTAGTCTTCAGATTTAGTCAGACTTTTATCAATATATCTGCTAAAAATTGAATAGCACGTTACCACAAGATGGCAGCTTTGAACGTATTTGAAAATGTTGATTATGAACATCAGATGCCTCCAAATGAAATGAACAGTGAGACATCTGCTATTCCTCTTCTGGTTTAAAAAAATGTTCATGTGATCCTTGAAAGCAGAATAAATGCAAGTTTTCGTTTTGGTGGAAAAATGGCTTGTGAGATTAGTTACCGCACATGGCTGAAATTCTCAACCAAATAAGAATAATGACCAAAATGTGTCTTCTTATTGACTAAAACTCTCCTGTATATATTATCCTCCTTCATCATGATCACTTATCATTAGGCCCTTCCGGGCCACAAAATGAAGAGTGAGTGGCATATCACCCAAATGGTTTCACATACAATAGATGATTATGCCAACACCAAAGACACTGATAATTTGTGACAAGAGTGAAAGGGCTAGTCAGCTATGGGAATCGGCTCCATTCAACCACTGAGACTACAAATAATGAAAGTCATGGTTAACTTTGTAAATGCACACCTTAGGCTTTCAAAGAAAAACTGGACTAATAGAAGTCTAAAAAACAAACGAAACCCATTCATTTTTAACTTACTTTGAAAAAAATCCAATTTATACAATATTTGCAAGAATGTAATGAACTCCCATGTACACTGAACCTAAAATTACCAATGTCAATATTTTGCCTGTTTTTCTTGTCACTCTATTTTCATATATACCTCTGTATATATTTCTTTTTTCCTGAATAGATTGAAAGTAGCAAATAGCATGACCTTTTCTCTACATTTACATGTATCTCCTAAGACTAATGCATTCACCTAAATAACCACAACAACAGCTGTCAAATTTAGGAAATTTAACACGATACAATACAATTTTCTAAAATACAGTCCATATTAAATGCTCCAATTGTTCCAACAGAGTCCTCTAGAGTAAATTTTAGAAAATATAACCACTTCAACACTTTCAAAAAAGAAAAATAGAGGCACCTGGATGGGTTAGGCGTCTGCCTTCAGCTCAGGTCATGATCTCAGGGTCTTGGGATCCAGCCCCGTGTCGAGCCCGCTTCTCCCTCTCCGCTGTCCCTCTTCACTGCTCATATTCTCTCTT
Source organism: Canis lupus familiaris (assembly GCF_011100685.1). Lineage (NCBI taxonomy): Eukaryota > Metazoa > Chordata > Mammalia > Carnivora > Canidae > Canis > Canis lupus. Next base: position 5,686 of record NW_023329986.1, on the reverse strand, counting down.
TCTCAAATAAATAAAATCTTTTTTAAAAAAAGAAAAATAGCATGACATAAAAAATATCAAAAAGCATAAGAAAAACTTCTATAACTCAAGTTGGACAAAGCCAAGAAATCCAAAGAGGATGGAAAAAAGGAAACGTGAGAATCTTCTATGGAATTCCCTTTAAAAAAAAAAAAAAAAAAAAAAAAAAAGAAAAAAAAGAAGTAGTCAACATCTGTTTGTGATAGGCAGCATGCGAGGACCAACGAACTTTGTACCCAAACAACCCTAGGTCGGTTTCGTGTCTTTTTATTGGCAATGTGTCATTAAACAAGTTCCATTACTTCTGTAAGCCCCAGTTTCTTAGCCATAAAATAAGGGCAGTTCTTGCAAAAACAGGGATTTTTTACGACTTTAAAAGATGCAGCGTATGGCAAGTTCGTCGCCCAATGCCCGGAATGTAGTCAAGTGCTTAATAAGTTTTAACATTTTTATCCCTAGAATCACGAAAACTTAACGCTTTCCAACGACCTCCTTAAAAAATGGTCCGGCCAAAAGAATTTACACCCGAAACTTAAGTCTTGCGATCCGTGATGCCATGTTGCACACTGGTTTCCAAATGAACGCTCTCATCCCACTGCCATCGAGGGGCATGTCACAGCTAATTATCTGTCATCACGCCCTGTTGCATAGGCAGTACCTTGCCTGCTGCTGCTGGGACCTCCGTGCTGTCTGTTGATGCATTTGCATTGCCTCCTGAGCATCTCTGCTGTGTATGGATCACACAGAACGAAGCCCAGGGGCCAACTGGCAGGCCCATCTGAATTGTGGAAACATAGCTAAGGCCCCTCCTCATTACTTAGTGAGTAATGTGGGGGATGTTCGCTGGTTCCACACCCTGGCAATGTAAACGGTCATCTGCTGCCTCATCTGCTTTTCTGCGTCTGGGGTGCAGGACCAGATCGGCTGAGGAACTTTGCGAGCACTTATGCAAAGAGCTGTGGGAGCTCCTGGGTTTGGCAACATTTCCTTTCAGAAGTCTCATTGGTGCTGCACCGTCTGCCTCTTTTGTTGCTTCACAGCTTTGTGAGGCAACCTCAAAATAGATCTCTCCCATACTCTTGTTGTATTTATGTCCCTCTACCATGGAAAAACTGAAACCTTCTCGGTACATTTAATGCACCCTGTTCAATGACTGTGATGTTTCTGTTTAAACTCCGAAAGAACATATATTTAAGACAGAATCAGACTATGCATATCTAATTCTCCAAACTAACGGGAAGTGCATTTCCTATACTAACTCTCCAATTTAGTTTTAAAATATATAAATAAATTCTTAAAGCAGTGTAGAACATTAAACACGAATTCTAAACTATTAGGCATACGTACATAATACTGTAATTTGTTCTAATAAAAACTTTATTTTTCCAAATATACTGCATAATAGATACTTTAAAAAATAAAACTAACTCTATTCAGACTTTAAAAATTATCATTCAGATTACAACTGCCCGAAGCGCTATGGAATCTGCAATAGTGCATTACTAAGTAACAAGGCTACGGTTTAATTTCTGTATGAATTTCTATTCCTCAATAGATCAGGTTTCTTCATTTTTCCTTCTCTTTTCTCTTATGCTTAAACTTGTGATAGGAGATGCTTCCACAGAAGCGAAATTCAAAGTTTGCTTAGAAAAAGAAGGAAAAAAGACAAACCTTTGTAAATAAGCCCCAAACTGTGGGAAATTTACCTACAAAGGATGGAAAAAAAACCTTAGGAGGTGATACTGACACCCGATTTCCTCTAGGTGTCAGTACAGTCCCAGAACTCACAGACCTCAGTCCTAATGAAAAAATAAGAGCACAGTAAAATAAATATGTTTATGCCAGTCTCTACTATTTATACATTGAAAGATTTTTCTTTGAAAACTGAGCTAAATTTGCAACTGTGAATGTTCATCTGCAGATGACAGAATGGATTGTGTCCTAGAAGGAACAAATGTGGCAATGAATATTTCTTCTGCAAACACACATTATTTTCCGTATCTTTTTTGGCATTGTAAGACCCTATCATTTATTGTTCAGTGTCATAACTCACCTGCTCCGTCTAGACGCGTAATGTTTAAAAACTCACTAAACTTTATCTGAGCTAAATTTTGATATCTATTCTAGTAATTGGACTCAATTCCAGCATGCTCGTTGGCATGGAGTCTTGAATTACACTTATCACCAACACTGCAGGTTTGTTAATTAGACTAACATAGAATTTAAAAGTACTAAACAAGGTGAAGGGATTAAGAGTACACTTATCTTGATGAACACTGAGTAATATATGGAAGTGTTGAATCACCATGTGGTACGCCTGCAAACTAATGCAGGACTGTTACTATGCTGGAATTCAAATACTGAGGATATAAATAAATAAAAATATTTTACATTAAAAAAATTAATGCAACAACATATGAGATTTGAATGAGTATGTACTTGATATGTACAACACAACATGCTCTGTATTAAAATACCTATTCCTTCAGTCAGATCATTCTTTAGTCTCCAAATATAAGTTTCTCTGTAGGCTAATATATGTCATCTGATGCCTCCCAAGGATCAAACCAGAGAATAGTGACATCTCTATACTCATAGACCTAGTGCATTTCAGAAATTCACTATACCCTACCTCTTAATTTTTCTCCAAACTTTATTTTGAAAAACACCAAGCCCTCAGATAATTGAAAAAGCAAAACAATGATTACTGACATACACTTCAGTTTTCAGTCCAATTCTTATACTACATGCCACATGAGGCCTTCACGCATGTGTCTGATTGCCTAGCGGTATTACCCGTGCCACCGCCTGCACACCCCCAAGAAACTGGAGATCTGGGTCGGCCAGATAATCCCACACCAAGCAGTCAGGAAAAAATAAGGTGATGGCATTTTTGCAATCTCTTCCAGAGCTTACACTACATAGCCAGCACAAACACCGTCTCCTCCCAACAGCCAGGGCACTTCCCACCTTATATCACTAACATTACCCTGTCATCTGAGGAGGGAAAAAAATGATGGAGCAAGCTAGATGGCCTGGATCACCAAACTATAAGTGTGTGGAAGGCATCACTGGAAAAATCAGAACTATGGTTCTAATGACCTCACAGGCAACTCCTTTCACTTATAGCAAAATGTAAAGTGATTCCCTCTCTGATCAAATGTGAGAGAAAAAAAGAAAAAAAAAGAAGACAGAAAGAGAGGAGAAGTGTGGATAAGATTGAGGAGTAGGAAGAGAAGGAGGGCGGAGAGGAAAAGAGGAAGGAAGGAAGGAAGGGAAGAAGGAAGGAAGGAAATGAGATTCCATGATGGAATGACAACTGCCTATGGAATAATGAAATATATTTATTAATTCATCAGTTTGAATGGCTGAAAAATTATTACCCTATCCTGGACACCAAATATTAAGCTACTGAATTTGTATCCATAGTCCTGTTGTCAACTGTACTGATGACCTTACTGATTATAGTTGAAGGTTAAAGTTCATCTATCAAAAGTTCTTCAGAAAATTAGATGGGAACTATGCCCACTTTTTTGAGGCTTTTTTTTTTTTTTTGCATTTTGTCAAAATATTTTTATAAATATTACTAATTGTGAATACTGCTTACGTAAAGGATTTTTTTAAATTTAAGAATATTTTGAGAGATCTCTAGAGAAACTATTTTATAAGTTTAAAATACTGCTTTAGTTTCCTACTTGCCACTGTAACAAATTACCATAAACTTGATAGCTTACAACAATGCAAATTTATTTTTCTACGGTTCTGGAGGCCAGATGTCCAAAAATCAGCTTCGCTGAGTTGAAACCAAGGTGTAGGGAGATCTCTGCTCTCTCGGGAGGCCCTAGGGGAGAATCCTTTCCCTGGCTTTTGCCAGCTTCTAGAGAACATCATTCCTTGGTTTATGGCTCCTTCCTCCATCTCCAAAGCCAGGGTTGTCTGTATCTGATTTAGCTCTATTATATGGCCTTCTTCTATTTGTCAAGGCTTCCTTTGCCTTTCTCTTAGAAGGATAGTTGTGATTACATCTAAGGACCATAACCTAGGATAATCTCTCCATCTTGAGATCCTTAATTTAATCAGGACTGCAAAACCCATTTTGTGATATGAGGTAACATTCTCAATTTCCAGGGATTACGACTTGGATATTTTGGGGGGCCACTTTGCAGCCAACCATAAATGCTTTCCTTGTGTGCCCTTTTTGAGAAATTGGCTCAGTTACTACCAATAGAGAAAAAGTTAGCCAGTTCCAAATTCATTTTTCTTCATTAAACTGCCATGAAAAGTTATCCTTAGCCTCCCTTTTGGCAATGATAGAAGTCACCGAATCAATGCTATAAAAATTGACTGAGGATTTCTGCTATATCCTCATAATTCTTCCATGAAATTTCCTGCTCTACAATTATTTTCCCTCCTTTCTACCGGGAATCCTTATTTTCTGCTGCTGCATTTCTTTTCTGATACTTCTATAATAAACACTTTAGTTTACCCATGTAACAGGAATTTTCAAATTCTTCCTCTTAATCTTCATCCCACCCTCGTCTTTAACCCTCGTCCTTTTTCTAAAACTTCCTGCTGATCAAGATGGTTTTGTGTCACAATTTTCAAAAGCAAGATAACCCACTTGCCCTTGTAAAAATATATTTCAGACTTATGAAGTGTCCCTGGGGCACCGGGTGGCTCAGTTGGTAAGTGTCTGACTCTAGGTTTCAGCTCAGTTCATGATCAGGGTCTGAGGATGGAGCCCCATATCAGGTTCCACGCTCAGAGCAGTCTGCCTCTGCCTGAGATTCTCTCTCCCTCTCCCTTTGCCCCTCCCACTCATGCTCTCTCTTTCTCTAAAATAAACAAATAAATCTTAAAAAAAAAAAAAAAGGGTCCCAAAAGGCACCTTCATCCATTGCTCTTTGCAGACCACAGATTCTTCTAGGTGTCTCAACCCTTTTAAAAGTTTTAATTTAAAAAAAAAAAAAAAAGTTTTAATTTCCATCTCAATGCTGACAATGCCCAATCTCTATTTTTAACCTTAGCCACTATCATGAGCTTCAGTTTCACATACCTGAGGGCTAGACAAATTCATTTGACTTGTCTCAAGAACTTCAAATTCTAAATATCCAAAAATGGAACTATTTCATTTCCCTACATTAAAATGCTTCCTCCTCCGTTAGCCTTCGCCCCAGGTAAAAGTGCCACCACCCACCAGTCACTTAGAACCTTGGCAGTCATTTTGGATTCCTCCTTTCTCCTTCATCTGCTAATTGGCTACCCCATCTTTATAACTAAATCCACACCATATCTGTTCATTCCTCCTCCTCCAAAATATTTTCATTTCCTTTTCTTTACCACTGCCTAGCTCAATTTTTTCCAGAACTTAAGAAAGGCCTTAGAGATATTTTCATTTTGTGAAATTTTCAGAATGTTAACAGGCTAAATCAGTTGTGAACCATAAAGTATATATTAAGTACCTAGGTTGAATCATGCTCTGAATACAAGGGAAACCATGCTATTTGTGAGAAAATAGGGCTTATTAAACATTCAGACTCTATCACAAGAAATACGGCTAATATTGGAACACAAGTTTAAAATTGCTTCAAAATGTATTCTCAAATCTATAAATGTTTACCTGAATTTGAATGCATAATTGTATTTCAAGACAGTATCGAAATCTATA
>NW_023329985.1:0-27455 GCF_011100685.1 Canis lupus familiaris | reverse complement strand
ATTCGTTTATCCATTCGAATCGTTTTGATTCCTTTCGGTTTTCGATTTGAATCGATTCTTTTCTTTTCGATTCGATTCTTTTCTATCGGTTTGATTTTTTTGATTTGAATCGACTCGATTCTTTTTGATTCAAGTATATAAGATTCGATCCGATTCTTTTCGATTCAAATCGATACGATTCTTTTCGATTTGATTCGATTCGTTTTGATTCGACTCGATTCTTTTCGATTCAATTCTTTTCGATTCAATGAAATACGGTTCTATTCTTTTCGATTCGATTTGATTTGATTCTTTTTGATTCCATACGATTCGATTTGATTCTTTTCGATTTGATTCGATTCAACTCGATACTTTTCAAATCGATCATTTCGATCGATTCGATTCGATTCTTTTCATTTCGATTCGATTCTTTTCGATTTGATTCAATTCTTTTCAATTCGATTCGATTCGATTTTTTCGTTTCGATTTGATTCTCTTCTATTTTATTTGATTCGATTCATTTCAATTAGATTCGATACTGTTCGATTCGATTCTTTTCGATTCAGGTCGATTGGAATCGATTCGATTCTTTCGGTTCTATTCGATTCGATTCGATACGATTCTCTTCGATTCGATTCTTTTCGGTCTGTTCGATTCGATTCTTTTCGATTCAGTTCGATTCGATTCTTTTGGACTCGATTCGATTCTTTGCGCTTTGATATGATTCGATTCGTTTCGACTTTTTTCGATTCGTGTCGATTCGAATCTATTCGATTCTTTTCTATTCAATTCGATTCGATTGATTCTTTTCGATTCGATTCCATTCGATTCTATTCTTTTCAATTCTTTTCGATTCGATACGATTCGATTCGATTCTTTTTGATTCGATTTTTTCGATTCGATTCTTTTCAATTTGATTCGATTCTTTTCAATTTGATTCTTTTCGATTCGATTCGATTCGCCTCTTGTCGTTTCGATTCGATTCTTTTTGATTCGATTCGATTCGATTCTTTTTGTTTCGATTATATTCTCTTCGATTCGATTCTTTTCGATTCGATTCGCGATTCGCTTTTTTCGATTCGATTCTTCTCGAATCGATTCAATTCAATTCGATTCTTTTCGATTCGATTCTTTTCGATTTGATTCGATTCGATCATTTGGATTCCACTTGTTACATTTCGATTCGAATCTTTTCGATTCGATTCGATTCAATTCTTTTGGATTTCATTGGATTGAGTTAGATAATTTTTGATTCGATTCGATTCTTTTACCCTAGCTTCGATGTGATTCTACTCGATTCAATTCATTTCGATTCTTCTTGATTCAATTCTTTTCGATTCTTTTTGATTCGGTTTGATTCTTTTCGATTCCATTCGATTCTTTTCGATTCGATTTAATTGTTTTTGAATCCATTTGATTCGATTCGATTTTTCGATTCGACTCGATTGGATTCGATTCGGTTCGATTATCGATTCGATTCAATTCCAATTATTTTTGATTCGACTCGATTTGATTATTTTTTATTCAATTCGATTCAATTATTTTCGATTCGATGCAATTCGATTCGATTCTTCTCATTTCAATTCAATTCGATTCTTTCGAATTCGATTCGATTCGATTCTTTGTGTTTCGATTCGATCCTTTTCGATTTGAGTCAATTCTTTTCAATTCGATTTGATATTCTTCGATTCAATTCTTTTCGATTCGATTCGATTCGATTCTTTTCGATTCGATTCGATTCCATTCGATTCGATTCTTTTCGATTCAATACGATTCGATCGATTCTTTTCGATGCGAATCAATTCGATTCCATTCTTTTTGATTCGATTCGATTCGATTCTTTTAGATTTGATTTGATGATACGATTCTTTTCAATTCGATTTGATTCAATTCGATTCGTTTCGATTCTCTTTGATGTTTTTTGATTCGATCTTTTCAACCGATTTAATTCGATTCGATTCATTTCGATTTGATTCGATTCGAATTTTTCGATTCTATTCTTTTCAATTCGATTCTTTTCGATTCGATTCGATTCGATTTTTTTCTATTCGCTTCTTTTCGATTCGATTCGATTCGCCTCTTTTCGTTTCGATTCTATTCTTTTGGATTCGATTCGATTCTTTTCGGTTCTCTTCGATTCGATTCTTTTCGATTCAGTTCTTTTCGATTCGGTTCGATTTGATTCTTCTCCATTCGATTCGATTCGATTCTTTTCGATTCGATTCGATAAGATTCTTTCGTTCGATTCAAGTTCAATTCTATTCGATTCTATTCGATTCGATTCGATTCGATTATTTTCAGTTCGATTCTTTTCGTTTCGATTCGATTCTGCTCGATTCTTTTCGATTTGATTCGATTCGATCATTTGGATTCAATTTGTTACATTTCGATTCGATTCTTTTCTATTCAGTTCTTCGATTCTTTTTGATTCTTATTCAGTTCGATTCGATTCTTTTCAATTCGATTCGATTCTTTTCGATTTGATTCAATTCTTTTCAATTCGATTCGATTCGATTCTTTTCGTTTCGATTTTTTCTATTATTCGATTCATTTCAATTCGATTCGATTCGATTCTTTTCGATTCATTATCGATTCTTTTCGTTCTATTCGATTCGATCTATCTCTTCGAGATTCGGTCTGTTCGATTCGATTCTTTTCGATTCAGTTCGATTCGATTCTTTTGGACTCGATTCGATTCTTTGCGCTTTGATATGATTCGATTCGTTTCGACTTTTTTCGATTCGTGTCGATTCGAATCTATTCGATTCTTTTCTATTCAATTCGATTCGATTGATTCTTTTCGATTCGATTCCATTCGATTCTATTCTTTTCGATTCTTTTCGATTCGATCGATTCGATTCGATTCTTTTCAATTTGATTCGATTCTTTTCAATTTGATTCTTTTCAATTTGATTCGATTCTTTTCAATTTGATTCTTTTCGATTCGATTCGATTCGCCTCTTGTCGTTTCGATTCGATTCTTTTTGATTCGATTCGATTCGATTCTTTTTGTTTCGATTATATTCTCTTCGATTCGATTCTTTTCGATTCGATTCGATTCTTTTCGATTCGATTCTTCTCGAATCGATTCAATTCAATTCGATTCTTTTCGATTCGATTCTTTTCGATTTGATTCGATTCGATCATTTGGATTCCACTTGTTACATTTCGATTCGAATCTTTTCGATTCGATTCGATTCAATTCTTTTGGATTTCATTGGATTGATTTAGATAATTTTTGATTCGATTCGCTTTTACCTAGCTTCGATGTGATTCTACTCGATTCAATTCATTTCGATTCTTCTTGATTCAATTCTTTTCGATTCTTTTTGATTCGGTTTGATTCTTTTCGATTCCATTCGATTCTTTTCGATTCGATTTAATTGTTTTTGAATCCATTTGATTCGATTCGATTATTTTCGATTCGACTCGATTGGATTCGATTCGGTTCGATTATCGATTCGATTCAATTCCAATTATTTTTGATTCGACTCGATTTGATTATTTTTTATTCAATTCGATTCAATTATTTTCGATTCGATGCAATTCGATTCGATTCTTCTCATTTCAATTCAATTCGATTCTTTCGAATTCGATTCGATTCGATTCTTTGTGTTTCGATTCGATCCTTTTCGATTTGAGTCAATTCTTTTCAATTCGATTTGATATTCTTCGATTCAATTCTTTTCGATTCGATTCGATTCGATTCTTTTCGATTCGATTCGATTCCATTCGATTCGATTCTTTTCGATTCAATACGATTCGATCGATTCTTTTCGATGCGAATCAATTCGATTCCATTCTTTTTGATTCGATTCGATTCGATTCTTTTAGATTTGATTTGATACGATTCTTTTCAATTCGATTTGATTCAATTCGATTCGTTTCGATTCGTTTCGATTCTCTTTGATGTTTTTTGATTCGATCTTTTCAACCGATTTAATTCGATTCGATTCATTTCGATTTGATTCGATTCGAATTTTTCGATTCTATTCTTTTCAATTCGATTCTTTTCGATTCGATTCGATTCGATTTTTTTCTATTCGCTTCTTTTCGATTCGATTCGATTCGCCTCTTTTCGTTTCGATTCTATTCTTTTGGATTCGATTTGATTCTTTTCGTTTCGATTAGATTCTCTTCGATTCGATTCTTTTCGATTCAGTTCTTTTCGATTCGGTTCGATTTGATTCTTCTCCATTCGATTCGATTCGATTCTTTTCGATTCGATTCGATAAGATTCTTTTCGTTCGATTCAATTCTATTCGATTCTATTCGATTCGATTCGATTCGATTTTTCAGTTCGATTCTTTTCGTTTCGATTCGATTCTGCTCGATTCTTTTCGATTTGATTCGATTCGATCATTTGGATTCAATTTGTTACATTTCGATTCGATTCTTTTCTATTCAGTTCGATTCGATTTTTGATTCAGTTCGATTCGATTCTTTTCAATTCGATTCGATTCTTTTCGATTTGATTCAATTCTTTTCAATTCGATTCGATTCGATTCTTTTCGTTTCGATTTTTTCAATTCGATTCCTTTCAATTCGATTCGATTGGATTCTTTTCGTTTCAATTAGATTCTTTTCGATTATTTTGATTCGAATCTTATCAATTCGATTCGGTACTGTTCGATTCGATTCTTTTCGATTCAGTTCGATTCGATTCTTTTTGATTCGATTCGATTCTTTTCGCTTTGATATGATTCGATTCGTTTCGACTTTTTTCGATTCGTGTCGATTCGAATCTATTCGATTCTTTTCTATTCAATTCGATTCGATTGATTCTTTTCGATTCGATTCCATTCGATTCTATTCTTTTCAATTCGATTCGATTCTTTTCGATTCGATTCGATTCTTTTTGATTCGATTTTTTCGATTCGATTCTTTTCAATTTGATTCGATTCTTTTCAATTTGATTCTTTTCGATTCGATTCGATTCGCCTCTTGTCGTTTCGATTCGATTCTTTTTGATTCGATTCGATTCGATTCTTTTTGTTTCGATTATATTCTCTTCGATTCGATTCTTTTCGATTCGATTCGATTCTTTTCGATTCGATTCTTCTCGAATCGATTCAATTCAATTCGATTCTTTTCGATTCGATTCTTTTCGATTTGATTCGATTCGATCATTTGGATTCCACTTGTTACATTTCGATTCGAATCTTTTCGATTCGATTCGATTCAATTCTTTTGGATTTCATTGGATTGAGTTAGATAATTTTTGATTCGATTCGATTCTTTTACCCTAGCTTCGATGTGATTCTACTCGATTCAATTCATTTCGATTCTTCTTGATTCAATTCTTTTCGATTCTTTTTGATTCGGTTTGATTCTTTTCGATTCCATTCGATTCTTTTCGATTCGATTTAATTGTTTTTGAATCCATTTGATTCGATTCGATTATTTTCGATTCGACTCGATTGGATTCGATTCGGTTCGATTATCGATTCGATTCAATTCCAATTATTTTTGATTCGACTCGATTTGATTATTTTTTATTCAATTCGATTCAATTATTTTCGATTCGATGCAATTCGATTCGATTCTTCTCATTTCAATTCAATTCGATTCTTTCGAATTCGATTCGATTCGATTCTTTGTGTTTCGATTCGATCCTTTTCGATTTGAGTCAATTCTTTTCAATTCGATTTGATATTCTTCGATTCAATTCTTTTCGATTCGATTCGATTCGATTCTTTTCGATTCGATTCGATTCCATTCGATTCGATTCTTTTCGATTCAATACGATTCGATCGATTCTTTTCGATGCGAATCAATTCGATTCCATTCTTTTTGATTCGATTCGATTCGATTCTTTTAGATTTGATTTGATACGATTCTTTTCAATTCGATTTGATTCAATTCGATTCGTTTCGATTCGTTTCGATTCTCTTTGATGTTTTTTGATTCGATCTTTTCAACCGATTTAATTCGATTCGATTCATTTCGATTTGATTCGATTCGAATTTTTCGATTCTATTCTTTTCAATTCGATTCTTTTCGATTCGATTCGATTCGATTTTTTTCTATTCGCTTCTTTTCGATTCGATTCGATTCGCCTCTTTTCGTTTCGATTCTATTCTTTTGGATTCGATTTGATTCTTTTCGTTTCGATTAGATTCTCTTCGATTCGATTCTTTTCGATTCAGTTCTTTTCGATTCGGTTCGATTTGATTCTTCTCCATTCGATTCGATTCGATTCTTTTCGATTCGATTCGATAAGATTCTTTTCGTTCGATTCAATTCTATTCGATTCTATTCGATTCGATTCGATTCGATTATTTTCAGTTCGATTCTTTTCGTTTCGATTCGATTCTGCTCGATTCTTTTCGATTTGATTCGATTCGATCATTTGGATTCAATTTGTTACATTTCGATTCGATTCTTTTCTATTCAGTTCGATTCGATTCTTTTTGATTCAGTTCGATTCGATTCTTTTCAATTCGATTCGATTCTTTTCGATTTGATTCAATTCTTTTCAATTCGATTCGATTCGATTCTTTTCGTTTCGATTTTTTCAATTCGATTCCTTTCAATTCGATTCGATTGGATTCTTTTCGTTTCAATTAGATTCTTTTCGATTTTATTTGATTCGAATCTTATCAATTCGATTCGGTACTGTTCGATTCGATTCTTTTCGATTCAGTTCGATTCGATTCTTTTTGATTCGATTCGATTCTTTTCGCTTTGATATGATTCGATTCGTTTCGACTTTTTTCGATTCGTGTCGATTCGAATCTATTCGATTCTTTTCTATTCAATTCGATTCGATTGATTCTTTTCGATTCGATTCCATTCGATTCTATTCTTTTCAATTCGATTCGATTCTTTTCGATTCGATTCGATTCTTTTTGATTCGATTTTTTCGATTCGATTCTTTTCAATTTGATTCGATTCTTTTCAATTTGATTCTTTTCGATTCGATTCGATTCGCCTCTTGTCGTTTCGATTCGATTCTTTTTGATTCGATTCGATTCGATTCTTTTTGTTTCGATTATATTCTCTTCGATTCGATTCTTTTCGATTCGATTCGATTCTTTTCGATTCGATTCTTCTCGAATCGATTCAATTCAATTCGATTCTTTTCGATTCGATTCTTTTCGATTTGATTCGATTCGATCATTTGGATTCCACTTGTTACATTTCGATTCGAATCTTTTCGATTCGATTCGATTCAATTCTTTTGGATTTCATTGGATTGATTTAGATAATTTTTGATTCGATTCGATTCTTTTACCCTAGCTTCGATGTGATTCTACTCGATTCAATTCATTTCGATTCTTCTTGATTCAATTCTTTTCGATTCTTTTTGATTCGGTTTGATTCTTTTCGATTCATTCGATTCTTTTCGATTCGATTTAATTGTTTTTGAATCCATTTGATTCGATTCGATTATTTTCGATTCGACTCGATTGGATTCGATTCGGTTCGATTATCGATTCGATTCAATTCCAATTATTTTTGATTCGACTCGATTTGATTATTTTTTATTCAATTCGATTCAATTATTTTCGATTCGATGCAATTCGATTCGATTCTTCTCATTTCAATTCAATTCGATTCTTTCGAATTCGATTCGATTCGATTCTTTGTGTTTCGATTCGATTCTTTTCGATTTGAGTCAATTCTTTTCAATTCGATTTGATATTCTTCGATTCGATTCTTTTCGATTCGATTCTTTTCGATTCGATTCGATTCTTTTCGATTCAATACGATTCGATCGATTCTTTTCAATGCGAATCAATTCGATTCCATTCTTTTTGATTCGATTCGATTCGATTCGATTATTTTTATTTATTTTTTTTTATTTTTACTTATTTATGATAGTCACAGAGAGAAGAGAGAGAGAGGGGCAGAGACATAGGCAGTGGGAGAAGCAGGCTCCATGCACCGGGAGCCCGACATGGGATTCGATCCCGGGTCTCCAGGATCGCGCCCTGGGCCAAAGGCAGGCGGTAAACCGCTGCACCACCCAGGGATCCCGATTCGATTCTTTTAGATTTGATTTGATACGATTCTTTTCAATTCGATTTGATTCGATTCGATTCGTTTCGATTCTCTTTGATGTTTTTTGATTCGATCTTTTCAACCGATTTAATTCGATTCGATTCATTTCGATTCGAATGTTTCGATTCTATTCTTTTTAATTCGATTCTTTTCGATTCGATTCGATTCGATTTTTTTCTTTTCGCTTCTTTTCGATTCGATTCGATTCGCCTCTTTTCGTTTCGATTCTATTGTTTTGGATTCGATTTGATTCCTTTCGTTTCGATTAGATTCTCTTCGATTCGATTCTTTTCGATTCAGTTCTTTTCGATTCGGTTCGATTTGATTCTTCTCCATTCGATTCGATTCGATTCGATAAGATTCTTTTCGTTCGATTCAATTCTGTTCGATTCGATTCGATTCGATTCGATTATTTTCAGTTCGATTCTTTTCGTTTCGATTCGATTCTGCTCGATTCTTTTCGATTTGATTCGATTCGATCATTTGGATTCAATTTGTTACATTTCGATTCGATTCTTTTCTATTCAGGTCGATTCGATTCTTTTTGATTCAGTTCGATTCAATTCTTTTCAACTCAATTCGATTCGTTCGATTCTTTTCGATTCGATATGATTCGATTCGATTCAACTCAACTCGATTCTTTTCGATTCGATTTTTTCGATTCGATTCCTTTCAATTCGATTCGATTGGATTCTTTTCGTTTCAATTAGATTCTTTTCGATTTTACTTGATTCGAATCTTATCAATTCGATTCGGTACTGTTCGATTCGATTCTATTCAATTCAATTCGATTGGAATCGATTCTTTTCGATTCAATTCGATTCGATTCGATACGATTCTTTTCGATTGTATTCGATTCGATTCTTTTCGGTTCTCTTCGATTCGATTCTTTTCGATTCAATTCGATATGATTCGATTCTTTTCGATTCCATTCGATTCTTTTCTATTCGATTCGATTCGATTATTTTCGATTCAATTCGGTTTGATTCGATTATTTTCAACTCAATTCGATCGACTCGGTTCATTATTTTCGATTCGATTCGATTCGATTATTTTCGATTCGATAAGATTACTTTCGATTCGATTATTTTCGATTCGATTTCATTATTTTCAATTCAATTCATTTCGATGTTTTTCGATTCGATTCAATGCGAATCAACTATTTTCTATTAGATTCGCTTCAATTATTTTCTTTTTTTTTCTAAATTTTTTATTTATTATGATAGTCACAGAGAGAGAGAGAGAGGCAGAGATAGGCAGAGGGAGAAGCAAGCTCCAAGCACCGGGAGCCCTATGTGGGATTTGATCCCGGGTCTCCAGGATCGCGCCCTGGGCCAAAGGCAGGCACTAAACCGCTGCCCCTCCCAGGAATCCCCGCTTCAATTATTTTCGATTTGATTTGATTCGGTTATTTTCAATTCGATTCCATTTGATTTGATTATTTTCATTTCGGTTCGGTACGATTCGATTCTATTATTTTCGATTCGATTCGTTTCGTATCCATTCGAATCGTTTTGATTCCTTTCGGTTTTCGATTTGAATCGATTCTTTTCTTTTCGATTCGATTCTTTTCTATTCGGTTTGATTTTTTTGATTTGAATCGACTCGATTCTTTTTGATTCAAGTATATAAGATTCGATCCGATTCTTTTCGATTCAAATCGATACGATTCTTTTCGATTTGATTCGATTCGTTTTGATTCGACTCGATTCTTTTCGATTCAATTCTTTTCGATTCAATGAAATACGGTTCTATTCTTTTCGATTCGATTTGATTTGATTCTTTTTGATTCCATACGATTCGATTTGATTCTTTTCGATTTGATTCGATTCAACTCGATACTTTTCAAATCGATCATTTCGATCGATTCGATTCGATTCTTTTCATTTCGATTCGATTCTTTTCGATTTGATTCAATTCTTTTCAATTCGATTCGATTCGATTCTTTTCGTTTCGATTTGATTCTCTTCTATTTTATTTGATTCGATTCATTTCAATTAGATTCGATACTGTTCGATTCGATTCTTTTCGATTCAGGTCGATTGGAATCGATTCGATTCTTTCGGTTCTATTCGATTCGATTCGATACGATTCTCTTCGATTCGATTCTTTTCGGTCTGTTCGATTCGATTCTTTTCGATTCAGTTCGATTCGATTCTTTTGGACTCGATTCGATTCTTTGCGCTTTGATATGATTCGATTCGTTTCGACTTTTTTCGATTCGTGTCGATTCGAATCTATTCGATTCTTTTCTATTCAATTCGATTCGATTGATTCTTTTCGATTCGATTCCATTCGATTCTATTCTTTTCGATTCTTTTCGATTCGATACGATTCGATTCGATTCTTTTTGATTCGATTTTTTCGATTCGATTCTTTTCAATTTGATTCGATTCTTTTCAATTTGATTCTTTTCGATTCGATTCGATTCGCCTCTTGTCGTTTCGATTCGATTCTTTTTGATTCGATTCGATTCGATTCTTTTGTTTCGATTATATTCTCTTCGATTCGATTCTTTTCGATTCGATTCGATTTGATACGATTCGCTTCTTTTCGATTCGATTCTTCTCGAATCGATTCAATTCAATTCGATTCTTTTCGATTCGATTCTTTTCGATTTGATTCGATTCGATCATTTGGATTCCACTTGTTACATTTCGATTCGAATCTTTTCGATTCGATTCGATTCAATTCTTTTGGATTTCATTGGATTGAGTTAGATAATTTTTGATTCGATTCGATTCTTTTACCCTAGCTTCGAGATGTGATTCTACTCGATTCAATTCATTTCGATTCTTCTTGATTCAATTCTTTTCGATTCTTTTTGATTCGGTTTGATTCTTTTCGATTCCATTCGATTCTTTTCGATTCGATTTAATTGTTTTTGAATCCATTTGATTCGATTCGATTATTTTCGATTCGACTCGATTGGATTCGATTCGGTTCGATTATCGATTCGATTCAATTCCAATTATTTTTGATTCGACTCGATTTGATTATTTTTTATTCAATTCGATTCAATTATTTTCGATTCGATGCAATTCGATTCGATTCTTCTCATTTCAATTCAATTCGATTCTTTCGAATTCGATTCGATTCGATTCTTTGTGTTTCGATTCGATCCTTTTCGATTTGAGTCAATTCTTTTCAATTCGATTTGATATTCTTCGATTCAATTCTTTTCGATTCGATTCGATTCGATTCTTTTCGATTCGATTCGATTCCATTCGATTCGATTCTTTTCGATTCAATACGATTCGATCGATTCTTTTCGATGCGAATCAATCGATTCCATTCTTTTTGATTCGATTCGATTCGATTTCTTTTAGATTTGATTTGATACGATTCTTTTCAATTCGATTTGATTCGATTCGATTCGTTTCGATTCGTTTCGATTCTCTTGATGTTTTTTGATTCGATCTTTTCAACCGATTTAATTCGATTCGATTCATTTCGATTTGATTCGATTCGAATTTTTCGATTCTATTCTTTTCAATTCGATTCTTTTCGATTCGATTCGATTCGATTTTTTTCTATTCGCTTCTTTTCGATTCGATTCGATTCGCCTCTTTTCGTTTCGATTCTATTCTTTTGGATTCGATTTGATTCTTTTCGTTTCGATTAGATTCTCTTCGATTCGATTCTTTTCGATTCAGTTCTTTTCGATTCGGTTCGATTTGATTCTTCTCCATTCGATTCGATTCGATTCGATAAGATTCTTTTCGTTCGATTCAATTCTGTTCGATTCTATTCGATTCGATTCGATTCGATTATTTTCAGTTCGATTCTTTTCGTTTCGATTCGATTCTGCTCGATTCTTTTCGATTTGATTCGATTCGATCATTTGGATTCAATTTGTTACATTTCGATTCGATTCTTTTCTATTCAGGTCGATTCGATTCTTTTTGATTCAGTTCGATTCGATTCTTTTCAATTCGATTCGATTCTTTTCGATTTGATTCAATTCTTTTCAATTCGATTCGATTCTTTTCGTTTCGATTTTTTCAATTCGATTCCTTTCAATTCGATTCGATTGGATTCTTTTCGTTTCAATTAGATTCTTTTCGATTTTATTTGATTCGAATCTTATCAATTCGATTCGGTACTGTTCGATTCGATTCTTTTCTATTCAGTTCGATTCGATTCTTTTTGATTCGATTCGATTCTTTTCGCTTTGATATGATTCGATTCGTTTCGGACTTTTTTCGATTCGTGTCGATTCGAATCTATTCGATCTTTTCTATTCAATTCGATTCGATTGATTCTTTTCGATTCGATTCCATTCGATTCTATTCTTTTCCATTCGATTCGATTCTTTTCGATTCGATTCGATTCTTTTTGATTCGATTTTTTCGATTCGATTCTTTTCAATTTGATTCGATTCTTTTCAATTTGATTCTTTTCGATTCGATTCGATTCGCCTCTTGTCGTTTCGATTCGATTCCTTTTTGATTCGATTCGATTCGATTCTTTTTGTTTCGATTATCTTCTCTTCGATTTCGATTCTTTTCGATTCGATTCGATTCTTTTCGATTCGATTCTTCTCGAATCGATTCAATTCAATTCGATTCTTTTCGATTCGATTCTTTTCGATTTGATTCGATTCGATCATTTGGATTCCCACTTGTTACATTTCGATTCGAATCTTTTCGATTCGATTCGATTCAATTCTTTGGATTTCATTGGATTGATTTAGATAATTTTTGATTCGATTCGATTCTTTTACCCTAGCTTCGATGTGATTCTACTCGATTCAATTCATTTCGATTCTTCTTGATTCAATTCTTTTCGATTCTTTTTGATTCGGTTTGATTCTTTTCGATTCCATTCGATTCTTTTCGATTTCGATTTAATTGTTTTTTTGAATCCATTTGATTCGATTCGATTATTTTCGATTCGACTCGATTGGATTCGATTCGGTTTCGATTATCGATTCGATTCAATTCCAATTATTTTTGATTCGACTCGATTTGATTATTTTTTATTCAATTCGATTCAATTATTTTCGATTCGATGCAATTCGATTCGATTCTTCTCATTTCAATTCAATTCGATTCTGTCGAATTCGATTCGATTCGATTCTTTGTGTTTCGATTCGATTCTTTTCGATTTAAGTCAATTCGTTTTCAATTCGATTTGATATTCTTCGATTCGATTCTTTTCGATTCGATTCTTTTCGATTCGATTCGTTTCGATTCGATTCTTCGATTCGATTCGATTCGATTCTTTTCGATTCAATACGATTCGATCGATTCTTTTCAATGCGAATCAATTCGATTCCATTCTTTTTGATTCGATTCGATTCGATTCGATTATTTTTATTTATTTTTTTTATTTTTACTTATTTATGATAGTCACAGAGAGAAAGAGAGAGAGGGGCAGAGACATAGGCAGTGGGAGAAGCAGGATCCATGCACCGGGGAGCCCGACATGGGATTCGATCCCGGGTCTCCAGGATCGCGGCCCTGGGCCAAAGGCAGGCGGTAAACCGCTGCACCACCCAGGGATCCCGATTCGATTCTTTTAGATTTTGATTTGATACGATTCTTTTCAATTCGATTTGATTCGATTCGTTTCGATTCTCTTTGATGTTTTTGATTCGATCTTTTCAACCGATTTAATTCGATTCGATTCATTTCGATTCGAATGTTTCGATTCTATTCTTTTTAATTCGATTCTTTTCGATTCGATTCGATTCGATTTTTTTTCTTTTCGCTTCTTTTCGATTCGATCGATTCGCCTCTTTTCGTTTCGATTCTATTGTTTTGGATTCGATTTGATTCCTTTCGTTTCGATTTAGATTCTCTTCGATTCGATTCTTTTCGATTCAGTTCTTTTCGATTCGGTTCGATTTGATTCTTCTCCATTCGATTCGATTCGATTCGATAAGATTCTTTTCGTTCGATTCAATTCTGTTCGATTCTATTCGATTCGATTCGATTATTTTCAGTTCGATTCTTTTCGTTTCGATTCGATTCTGCTCGATTCTTTTCGATTGATTCGATTCGATCATTTGGATTCAATTTGTTACATTTCGATTCGATTCTTTTCTATTCAGGTCGATTCGATTCTTTTTGATTCAGTTCGATTCAATTCTTTTCAACTCAATTCGATTCGGTTCGATTCTTTTCGATTCGATATGATTCGATTCGATTCAACTCAACTCGATTCTTTTCGATTCGATTTTTTCGATTCGATTCCTTTCAATTCGATTCGATTGGATTCTTTTCGTTTCAATTAGATTCTTTTCGATTTTACTTGATTCGAATCTTATCAATTCGATTCGGTACTGTTCGATTCGATTCTATTCAATTCAATTCGATTGGAATCGATTCTTTTCGATTCAATTCGATTCGATTCGATACGATTCTTTTCGATTGTATTCGATTCGATTTCTTTTCGGTTCTCTTCGATTCGATTCTTTTCGATTCAATTCGATATGATTCGATTCTTTTCGATTCCATTCGATCTTTTCTATTCGATTCGATTCGATTATTTTCGATTCAATTCGGTTTGATTCGATTATTTTCAACTCAATTCGATCGACTCGGTTCAATTATTTTCGATTCGATTCGATTCGATTATTTTCGATTCGATAAGATTACTTTCGATTCGATTATTTTCGATTCGATTTCATTATTTTCAATTCAATTCATTTCGATGTTTTTCGATTCGATTCAATGCGAATCAACTATTTTCTATTAGATTCGCTTCAATTATTTTCTTTTTTTTTCTAAATTTTTTATTTATTTATGATAGTCACAGAGAGAGAGAGAGAGGCAGAGATAGGCAGAGGGAGAAGCAAGCTCCAAGCACCGGGAGCCCTATGTGGGATTTGATCCCGGGTCTCCAGGATCGCGCCCTGGGCAAAAGGCAGGCACTAAACCGCTGCCCCTCCCAGGAATCCCCGCTTCAATTATTTTCGATTTGATTTGATTCGGTTATTTTCAATTCGATTCCATTTGATTATTTTCATTTCGGTTCGGTACGATTCGATTCTATTATTTTCGATTCGATTCGTTTCGTATCCATTCGAATCGTTTTGATTCCTTTCGGTTTTCGATTTGAATCGATTCTTTTCTTTTCGATTCGATTCTTTTCTATTCGGTTTGATTTTTTTGATTTGAATCGACTCGATTCTTTTTGATTCAAGTATATAAGATTCGATCCGATTCTTTTCGATTCAAATCGATACGATTCTTTTCGATTTGATTCGATTCGTTTTGATTCGACTCGATTCTTTTCGATTCAATTCTTTTCGATTCAATGAAATACGGTTCTATTCTTTTCGATTCGATTTGATTTGATTCTTTTTGATTCCATACGATTCGATTTGATTCTTTTCGATTTGATTCGATTCAACTCGATACTTTTCAAATCGATCATTTCGATCGATTCGATTCGATTCTTTTCATTTCGATTCGATTCTTTTCGATTGATTCAATTCTTTTCAATTCGATTCGATTCGATTCTTTTCGTTTCGATTTGATTCTCTTCTATTTTATTTGATTCGATTCATTTCAATTAGATTCGATACTGTTCGATTCGATTCTTTTCGATTCAGGTCGATTGGAATCGATTCGATTCTTTCGGTTCTATTCGATTCGATTCGATACGATTCTCTTCGATTCGATTCTTTTCGGTCTGTTCGATTCGATTCTTTTCGATTCAGTTCGATTCGATTCTTTTGGACTCGATTCGATTCTTTGCGCTTTGATATGATTCGATTCGTTTCGACTTTTTTCGATTCGTGTCGATTCGAATCTATTCGATTCTTTTCTATTCAATTCGATTCGATTGATTCTTTTCGATTCGATTCCATTCGATTCTATTCTTTTCGATTCGATTCTATTCTATACGATTCGATTCGATTCTTTTTGATTCGATTTTTTCGATTCGATTCTTTTCAATTTGATTCGATTCTTTTCAATTTGATTCTTTTCGATTCGATTCGATTCGCCTCTTGTCGTTTCGATTCGATTCTTTTTGATTCGATTCGATTCGATTCTTTTTGTTTCGATTATATTCTCTTCGATTCGATTCTTTTCGATTCGATTCGATTTGATACGATTCGCTTCTTTTCGATTCGATTCTTCTCGAATCGATTCAATTCAATTCGATTCTTTTCGATTCGATTCTTTTCGATTTGATTCGATTCGATCATTTGGATTCCACTTGTTACATTTCGATTCGAATCTTTTCGATTCGATTCGATTCAATTCTTTTGGATTTCATTGGATTGAGTTAGATAATTTTTGATTCGATTCGATTCTTTTACCCTAGCTTCGATGTGATTCTACTCGATTCAATTCATTTCGATTCTTCTTGATTCAATTCTTTTCGATTCTTTTTGATTCGGTTTTGATTCTTTTCGATTCCATTCGATTCTTTTCGATTCGATTTAATTGTTTTTGAATCCATTTGATTCGATTCGATTATTTTCGATTCGACTCGATTGGATTCGATTCGGTTCGATTATCGATTCGATTCAATTCCAATTATTTTTGATTCGACTCGATTTGATTATTTTTTATTCAATTCGATTCAATTATTTTCGATTCGATGCAATTCGATTCGATTCTTCTCATTTCAATTCAATTCGATTCTTTCGAATTCGATTCGATTCGATTCTTTGTGTTTCGATTCGATCCTTTTCGATTTGAGTCAATTCTTTTCAATTCGATTTGATATTCTTCGATTCAATTCTTTTCGATTCGATTCGATTCGATTCTTTTCGATTCGATTCGATTCCATTCGATTCGATTCTTTTCGATTCAATACGATTCGATCGATTCTTTTCGATGCGAATCAATTCGATTCCATTCTTTTTGATTCGATTCGATTCGATTCTTTTAGATTTGATTTGATACGATTCTTTTCAATTCGATTTGATTCAATTCGATTCGTTTCGATTCTCTTTGATGTTTTTGATTCGATCTTTTCAACCGATTTAATTCGATTCGATTCATTTCGATTTGATTCGATTCGAATTTTTCGATTCTATTCTTTTCAATTCGATTCTTTTCGATTCGATTCGATTCGATTTTTTTCTATTCGCTTCTTTTCGATTCGATTCGATTCGCCTCTTTTCGTTTCGATTCTATTCTTTTGGATTCGATTTGATTCTTTTCGTTTCGATTAGATTCTCTTCGATTCGATTCTTTTCGATTCAGTTCTTTTCGATTCGGTTCGATTTGATTCTTCTCCATTCGATTCGATTCGATTCTTTTCGATTCGATTCGATAAGATTCTTTTCGTTCGATTCAATTCTATTCGA
The DNA here is from genome assembly GCF_011100685.1 of Canis lupus familiaris. Lineage (NCBI taxonomy): Eukaryota > Metazoa > Chordata > Mammalia > Carnivora > Canidae > Canis > Canis lupus. The sequence goes on along the minus strand of NW_023329985.1, from coordinate 10,192 downwards.
TTCTATTCGATTCGATCGATTCGATTATTTTCAGTTCGATTCTTTTCGTTTCGATTCGATTCTGCTCGATTCTTTTCGATTTGATTCGATTCGATCATTTGGATTCAATTTGTTACATTTCGATTCGATTCTTTTCTATTCAGTTCGATTCGATTCTTTTGATTCAGTTCGATTCGATTCTTTCAATTCGATTCGATTCTTTTCGATTTGATTCAATTCTTTTCAATTCGATCGATTCGATTCTTTTCGTTTCGATTTTTTCATTCGATTCCTTCCTTCAATTCGATTCGATTGGATTCTTTCGTTTCAATTAGATTCTTTTCGATTTTATTTGATTCGAATCTTATCAATTCGATTCGGGTACTGTTCGATTCGATTCTTTTCGATTCAGTTCGATTCGATTCTTTTTGATTCGATTCGATTCTTTTCGCTTTGATATGATTCGATTCGTTTCGACTTTTTTCGATTCGTGGTCGATTCGAATCTATTCGATTCTTTTCTATTCAATTCGATTCGATTGATTCTTTCTTCGATTCCGATTCATTCGATTCTATTCTTTTCAATTCGATTCGATTCTTTTCGATTCGATTCGATTCTTTTTGATTCGATTTTTTCGATTCGATTCTTTTCAATTTGATTCGAGTCTTTCAATTGATTCTTTTCGATTCGATTCGATTCGCCTCTTGTCGTTTCGATTCGATTCTTTTGATTCGATTCGATTCGATTCTTTTTGTTTCGATTATATTCTCTTCGATTCGATTCTTTTCGATTCGATTCGATTCTTTTCGATTCGATTCTTCTCGAATCGATTCAATTCAATTCGATTCTTTTCGATTCGATTCTTTTCGATTTGATTCGATTCGATCATTTGGATTCCACTTGTTACATTTCGATTCGAATCTTTTCGATTCGATTCGATTCAATTCTTTTGGATTTCATTGGATTGATTTAGATAATTTTTGATTCGATTCGATTTTTTTACCCTAGCTTCGATGGTGATTCTACTCGATTCAATTCATTTCGATTCTTCTTGATTCAATTCTTTTCGATTCTTTTTGATTCGGTTTGATTCTTTTCGATTCCATTCGATTCTTTTCGATTCGATTTAATTGTTTTTGAATCCATTTGATTCGATTCGATTATTTTCGATTCGACTCGATTGGATTCGATTCGGTTCGATTATCGATTCGATTCAATTCCAATTATTTTTGATTCGACTCGATTTGATTATTTTTTATTCAATTCGATTCAATTATTTTCGATTCGATGCAATTCGATTCGATTCTTCTCATTTCAATTCAATTCGATTCTTTCGAATTCGATTCGATTCGATTCTTTGTGTTTCGATTCGATTCTTTTCGATTTGAGTCAATTCTTTTCAATTCGATTTTTTCGATTCTATTCTTTTCAATTCGATTCTTTCGATTCGATTCGTTTCGATTCGATACTTCGATTCGATTCGATTCGATTCTTTTCGATTCAATACGATTCGATCGTTCTCTTTTCAATGCGAATCAATTCGATTCCCATTCTTTTTGATTCGATTCGATTCGATTCTTTTAGATTTGATTTGATACGATTCTTTTCAATTCGATTTGATTCATTCGATTCGTTTTCGATTCTCTTTGATGTTTTTTGATTCGATCTTTTCAACCGATTTAATTCGATTCGATTCATTTCGATTTGATTCGATTCGAATTTTTCGATTCTATTCTTTTCAATTCGATTCTTTTCGATTCGATTCGATTCGATTTTTTTCTATTCGCTTCTTTTCGATTCGATTCGATTCGCCTCTTTTCGTTTCGATTCTATTCTTTTGGATTCGATTTGATTCTTTTCGTTTCGATTAGATTCTCTTCGATTCGATTCTTTTCGATTCAGTTCTTTTCGATTCGGTTCGATTTGATTCTTCTCCATTCGATTCGATTCGATTCTTTTCGATTCGATTCGATAAGATTCTTTTCGTTCGATTCAATTCTATTCGATTCTATTCGATTCGATTCGATTCGATTATTTTCAGTTCGATTCTTTTCGTTTCGATTCGATTCTGCTCGATTCTTTTCGATTTGATTCGATTCGATCATTTGGATTCAATTTGTTACATTTCGATTCGATTCTTTTCTATTCAGTTCGATTCGATTCTTTTTGATTCAGTTCGATTCGATTCTTTTCAATTCGATTCGATTCTTTTCGATTTGATTCAATTCTTTTCAATTCGATTCGATTCTTTTCGTTTCGATTTTTTCAATTCGATTCCTTTCAATTCGATTCGATTGGATTCTTTTCGTTTCAATTAGATTCTTTTCGATTTTATTTGATTCGAATCTTATCAATTCGATTCGGTACTGTTCGATTCGATTCTTTTCGATTCAGTTCGATTCGATTCTTTTTGATTCGATTCGATTCTTTTCGCTTTGATATGATTCGATTCGTTTCGACTTTTTTCGATTCGTGTCGATTCGAATCTATTCGATTCTTTTCTATTCAATTCGATTCGATTGATTCTTTTCGATTCGATTCCATTCGATTCTATTCTTTTCAATTCGATTCGATTCTTTTCGATTCGATTCGATTCTTTTTGATTCGATTTTTTCGATTCGATTCTTTTCAATTTGATTCGATTCTTTTCAATTTGATTCTTTTCGATTCGATTCGATTCGCCTCTTGTCGTTTCGATTCGATTCTTTTTGATTCGATTCGATTCGATTCTTTTTGTTTCGATTATATTCTCTTCGATTCGATTCTTTTCGATTCGATTCGATTCTTTTCGATTCGATTCTTCTCGAATCGATTCAATTCAATTCGATTCTTTTCGATTCGATTCTTTTCGATTTGATTCGATTCGATCATTTGGATTCCACTTGTTACATTTCGATTCGAATCTTTTCGATTCGATTCGATTCAATTCTTTTGGATTTCATTGGATTGATTTAGATAATTTTTGATTCGATTCGATTCTTTTACCCTAGCTTCGATGTGATTCTACTCGATTCAATTCATTTCGATTCTTCTTGATTCAATTCTTTTCGATTCTTTTTGATTCGGTTTGATTCTTTTCGATTCCATTCGATTCTTTTCGATTCGATTTAATTGTTTTTGAATCCATTTGATTCGATTCGATTATTTTCGATTCGACTCGATTGGATTCGATTCGGTTCGATTATCGATTCGATTCAATTCCAATTATTTTTGATTCGACTCGATTTGATTATTTTTTATTCAATTCGATTCAATTATTTTCGATTCGATGCAATTCGATTCGATTCTTCTCATTTCAATTCAATTCGATTCTTTCGAATTCGATTCGATTCGATTCTTTGTGTTTCGATTCGATTCTTTTCGATTTGAGTCAATTCTTTTCAATTCGATTTGATATTCTTCGATTCGATTCTTTTCGATTCGATTCTTTTCGATTCGATTCGTTTCGATTCGATTCTTCGATTCGATTCGATTGATTCTTTTCGATTCAAATACGATTCGATCGATTCTTTTCAATGCGAATCAATTCGATTCCATTCTTTTTGATTCGATTCGATTCGATTCGATTATTTTTATTTATTTTTTTTATTTTTACTTATTTATGATAGTCACAGAGAGAAAGAGAGAGAGGGGCAGAGACATAGGCAGTGGGAGAAGCAGGCTCCATGCACCGGGAGCCCGACATGGGATTCGATCCCGGGTCTCCAGGATCGCGCCCTGGGCCAAAGGCAGGCGGTAAACCGCTGCACCACCCAGGGATCCCGATTCGATTCTTTTAGATTTGATTTGATACGATTCTTTTCAATTCGATTTGATTCGATTCGATTCGTTTTGATTCTCTTTGATGTTCTTTGATTCGATCTTTTCAACCGATTTAATTCGATTCGATTCATTTCGATTCGAATGTTTCGATTCTATTCTTTTTAATTCGATTCTTTTCGATTCGATTCGATTCGATTTTTTCTTTCGCTTCTTTTCGATTCGATTCGATTCGCCTCTTTTCGTTTCGATTCTATTGTTTTGGATTCGATTTGATTCCTTTCGTTTCGATTAGATTCTCTTCGATTCGATTCTTTTCGATTCAGTTCTTTTCGATTCGGTTCGATTTGATTCTTCTCCATTCGATTCGATTCGATTCGATAAGATTCTTTTCGTTCGATTCAATTCTGTTCGATTCGATTCGATTCGATTCGATTATTTTCAGTTCGATTCTTTTCGTTTCGATTCGATTCTGCTCGATTCTTTTCGATTTGATTCGATTCGATCATTTGGATTCAATTTGTTACATTTCGATTCGATTCTTTTCTATTCAGGTCGATTCGATTCTTTTTGATTCAGTTCGATTCAATTCTTTTCAACTCAATTCGATTCGGTTCGATTCTTTTCGATTCGATATGATTCGATTCGATTCAACTCAACTCGATTCTTTTCGATTCGATTTTTTCGATTCGATTCCTTTCAATTCGATTCGATTGGATTCTTTTCGTTTCAATTAGATTCTTTTCGATTTTACTTGATTCGAATCTTATCAATTCGATTCGGTACTGTTCGATTCGATTCTATTCAATTCAATTCGATTGGAATCGATTCTTTTCGATTCAATTCGTTCGATTCGATACGATTCTTTTCGATTGTATTCGATTCGATTCTTTTCGGTTCTCTTCGATTCGATTCTTTTCGATTCAATTCGATATGATTCGATTCTTTCGATTCCATTCGATTCTTTTCTATTCGATTCGATTCGATTATTTTCGATTCAATTCGGTTTGATTCGATTATTTTCAACTCAATTCGATCGACTCGGTTCATTATTTTCGATTCGATTCGATTCGATTATTTTCGATTCGATAAGATTACTTTCGATTCGATTATTTTCGATTCGATTTCATTATTTTCAATTCAATTCATTTCGATGTTTTTCGATTCGATTCAATGCGAATCAACTATTTTCTATTAGATTCGCTTCAATTATTTTCTTTTTTTTTCTAAATTTTTTATTTATTTATGATAGTCACAGAGAGAGAGAGGCAGAGATAGGCAGAGGGAGAAGCAAGCTCCAAGCACCGGGAGCCCTATGTGGGATTTGATCCCGGGTCTCCAGGATCGCGCCCTGGGCCAAAGGCAGGCACTAAACCGCTGCCCCTCCCAGGAATCCCCGCTTCAATTATTTTCGATTTGATTTGATTCGGTTATTTTCAATTCGATTCCATTTGATTATTTTCATTTCGGTTCGGTACGATTCGATTCTATTATTTTCGATTCGATTCGTTTCGTATCCATTCGAATCGTTTTGATTCCTTTCGGTTTTCGATTTGAATCGATTCTTTTCTTTCGATTCGATTCTTTTCTATTCGGTTTGATTTTTTTGATTTGAATCGACTCGATTCTTTTTGATTCAAGTATATAAGATTCGATCCGATTCTTTTCGATTCAAATCGATACGATTCTTTTCGATTTGATTCGATTCGTTTTGATTCGACTCGATTCTTTTCGATTCAATTCTTTTCGATTCAATGAAATACGGTTCTATTCTTTTCGATTCGATTTGATTTGATTCTTTTTGATTCCATACGATTCGATTTGATTCTTTTCGATTTGATTCGATTCAACTCGATACTTTTCAAATCGATCATTTCGATCGATTCGATTCGATTCTTTTCATTTCGATTCGATTCTTTTCGATTTGATTCAATTCTTTTCAATTCGATTCGATTCGATTCTTTTCGTTTCGATTTGATTCTCTTCTATTTTATTTGATTCGATTCATTTCAATTAGATTCGATACTGTTCGATTCGATTCTTTTCGATTCAGGTCGATTGGAATCGATTCGATTCTTTCGGTTCTATTCGATTCGATTCGATACGATTCTCTTCGATTCGATTCTTTTCGGTCTGTTCGATTCGATTCTTTTCGATTCAGTTCGATTCGATTCTTTTGGACTCGATTCGATTCTTTGCGCTTTGATATGATTCGATTCGTTTCGACTTTTTTCGATTCGTGTCGATTCGAATCTATTCGATTCTTTTCTATTCAATTCGATTCGATTGATTCTTTTCGATTCGATTCCATTCGATTCTATTCTTTTCGATTCTTTTCGATTCGATTCGATTCGATTCTTTTTGTTTCGATTTTTCGATTCGATTCTTTTCAATTTGATTCGATTCTTTTCAATTTGATTCTTTTCGATTCGATTCGATTCGCCTCTTGTCGTTTCGATTCGATTCTTTTTGATTCGATTCGATTCGATTCTTTTTGTTTCGATTATATTCTCTTCGATTCGATTCTTTTCGATTCGATTCGATTCTTTTCGATTCGATTCTTCTCGAATCGATTCAATTCAATTCGATTCTTTTCGATTCGATTCTTTTCGATTTGATTCGATTCGATCATTTGGATTCCACTTGTTACATTTCGATTCGAATCTTTTCGATTCGATTCAATTCAATTCTTTTGGATTTCATTGGATTGATTTAGATAATTTTTGATTCGATTCGATTTTTTACCCTATCTTCGATGTGATTCTACTCGATTCAATTCATTTCGATTCTTCTTGATTCAATTCTTTTCGATTCTTTTTGATTCGGTTTGATTCTTTTCGATTCCATTCGATTTTCGATTCGATTTAATTGTTTTTGAATCCATTTGATTCGATTCGATTATTTTCGATTCGACTCGATTGGATTCGATTCGGTTCGATTATCGATTCGATTCAATTCCAATTATTTTTGATTCGACTCGATTTGATTATTTTTTATTCAATTCGATTCAATTATTTTCGATTCGATGCAATTCGATTCGATTCTTCTCATTTCAATTCAATTCGATTCTTTCGAATTCGATTCGATTCGATTCTTTGTGTTTCGATTCGATTCTTTTCGATTTGAGTCAATTTTTTCAATTCGATTTGATATTCTTCGATTCGATTCTTTTCGATTCGATTCTTTTCGATTCGATTCGTTTCGATTCGATTCTTCGATTCGATTCGATTCGATTCTTTTCGATTCAATACGATTCGATCGATTCTTTTCAATGCGAATCAATTCGATTCCATTCTTTTTGATTCGATTCGATTCGATTCGATTTATTTTTATTTTTTTTTTATTTTTACTTATTTATGATAGTCACAGAGAGAAAGAGAGAGGGGCAGAGACATAGGCAGTGGGAGAAGCAGGCTCCATGCACCGGAGCCCGACATGGGATTCGATCCCGGGTCTCCAGGATCGCGCCCTGGGCCAAAGGCAGGCGGTAAACCGCTGCACCACCCAGGGATCCCGATTCGATTCTTTTAGATTTGATTTGATACGATTCTTTTCAATTCGATTTGATTCGATTCGATTCGTTTTGATTCTCTTTGATGTTCTTTGATTCGATCTTTCAACCGATTTAATTCGATTCGATTCATTTCGATTCGAATGTTTCGATTCTATTCTTTTTAATTCGATTCTTTTCGATTCGATTCGATTCGATTTTTCTTTTCGCTTCTTTTCGATTCGATTCGATTCGCCTCTTTCGTTTCGATTCTATTGTTTTGGATTCGATTTGATTCCTTTCGTTTCGATTAGATTCTCTTCGATTCGATTCTTTCGATTCAGTTCTTTTCGATTCGGTTCGATTTGATTCTTCTCCATTCGATTCGATTCGATTCGATAAGATTCTTTTCGTTCGATTCAATTCTGTTCGATCTATTCGATTCGATTCGATTATTTTCAGTTCGATTCTTTTCGTTTCGATTCGATTCTGCTCGATTCTTTTCGATTTGATTCGATTCGATCATTTGGATTCAATTTGTTACATTTCGATTCGATTCTTTTCTATTCAGGTCGATTCGATTCTTTTTGATTCAGTTCGATTCAATTCTTTTCAACTCAATTCGATTCGGTTCGATTCTTTTCGATTCGATATGATTCGATTCGATTCAACTCAACTCGATTCTTTTCGATTCGATTTTTTCGATTCGATTCCTTTCAATTCGATTCGATTGGATTCTTTTCGTTTCAATTAGATTCTTTTCGATTTTACTTGATTCGAATCTTATCAATTCGATTCGGTACTGTTCGATTCGATTCTATTCAATTCAATTCGATTGGAATCGATTCTTTTCGATTCAATTCGATTCGATTCGATACGATTCTTTTCGATTGTATTCGATTCGATTCTTTTCGGTTCTCTCGATTCGATTCTTTTCGATTCAATTCGATATGATTCGATTCTTTTCGATTCCATTCGATTCTTTTCTATTCGATTCGATTCGATTATTTTCGATTCAATTCGGTTTGATTCGATTATTTTCAACTCAATTCGATCGACTCGGTTCAATTATTTTCGATTCGATTCGATTCGATTATTTTCGATTCGATAAGATTACTTTCGATTCGATTATTTTCGATTCGATTTCATTATTTCAATTCAATTCATTTCGATGTTTTCGATTCGATTCAATGCGAATCAACTATTTTCTATTAGATTCGCTTCAATTATTTTCTTTTTTTCTAAATTTTTTATTTATTATGATAGTCACAGAGAGAGAGAGAGAGGCAGAGATAGGCAGAGGGAGAAGCAAGCTCCAAGCACCGGGAGCCCTATGTGGGATTTGATCCCGGGTCCAGGATCGCGCCCTGGGCCAAAGGCAGGCACTAAACCGCTGCCCCTCCCAGGAATCCCGCTTCAATTATTTTCGATTTGATTTGATTCGGTTATTTTCAATTCGATTCCATTTGATTATTTTCATTTCGGTTCGGTACGATTCGATTCTATTATTTTCGATTCGATTCGTTTCGTATCCATTCGAATCGTTTTGATTCCTTTCGGTTTTCGATTTGAATCGATTTTTCTTTTCGATTCGATTCTTTTCTATTCGGTTTGATTTTTTGATTTGAATCGACTCGATTCTTTTTGATTCAAGTATATAAGATTCGATCCGATTCTTTCGATTCAAATCGATACGATTCTTTTCGATTTGATTCGATTCGTTTTGATTCGACTCGATTCTTTTCGATTCAATTCTTTTCGATTCAATGAAATACGGTTCTATTTTTCGATTCGATTTGATTTGATTCTTTGATTCCATACGATTCGATTGATTCTTTTCGATTTGATTCGATTCAACTCGATACTTTTCAAATCGATCATTTCGATCGATTCGATTCGATTCTTTTCATTTCGATTCGATTCTTTTCGATTTGATTCAATTCTTTTCAATTCGATTCGATTCGATTCTTTTCGTTTCGATTGATTTCTTCTATTTTATTTGATTCGATTCATTTCAATTAGATTCGATACTGTTCGATTCGATTTTTTCGATTCAGGTCGATTGGAATCGATTCGATTCTTTCGGTTCTATTCGATTCTATTCGATACGATTCTCTTCGATTCGATTCTTTTCGGTCTGTTCGATTCGATTCTTTTCGATTCAGTTCGATTCGATTCTTTTGGACTCGATTCGATTCTTTGCGCTTTGATATGATTCGATTCGTTTCGACTTTTTCGATTCGTGTCGATCGAATCTATTCGATTCTTTTCTATTCAATTCGATTCGATTGATTCTTTTCGATTCGATTCCATTCGATTCTATTCTTTCGATTCTTTTCGATTCGATACGATTCGATTCGATTCTTTTGATTCGATTTTTTCGATTCGATTCTTTTCAATTTGATTCGATTTTTCAATTGATTTTTTCGATTCGATTCGATTCGCCTCTTGTCGTTTCGATTCGATTCTTTTGATTCGATTCGATTCGATTCTTTTTGTTTCGATATTCTCGATTCGATTCTTTTCGATTCGATTCGATTGATACGATTCGCTTCTTTTCGATTCGATTTTCTCGAATCGATTCCTTTCAATTCGATTCTTTTCGATTCGATTCTTTTCGATTTGATTCGATTCGATCATTTGGATTCCACTTGTTACATTTCGATTCGAATCTTTTCGATTCGATTCGATTCAATTCTTTTGGATTTCATTGGATTGAGTTAGATAATTTTTGATTCGATTCGATTCTTTTACCTAGCTTCGATGTGATTCTACTCGATTCAATTCATTTCGATTCTTCTTGATTCAATTCTTTCGATTCTTTTTGATTCGGTTTGATCTTTTCGATTCCATTCGATTCTTTTCGATTCGATTTAATTGTTTTGAATCCATTTGATTCGATTGATTATTTCGATTCGACTCGATTGGATTCGATTCGGTTCGATTATCGATTCGATTCAATTC
>NW_023329984.1:0-27498 GCF_011100685.1 Canis lupus familiaris | reverse complement strand
GATCCAGGTGAGTCCCTAGTGGGGACTGGAGTCACCAGGTAAATGTGAGTGTACAAGAAACCACAGTCACCAGGTCCAGGTGTGGTTCATGTGGGAACGAGAGTCACCAGGTCCAGGTGAGACCCAGGTGGGGACCATAGTCACCAGGTCCAGATTGAGGCATAGGTGGGGGGACCAGAGTCATCAGTATCATTTGAGGCCAAAGTGTGGAGCAAAGTTATCATGTCCAGGTGATGTCCATGTGGGGAACAGAGTAACCATGTCCCATTGATGCCAAGTGAGAAAAGAGTCAGAAGGTACAGAAGAGGCCTAAATGAGGACTAGATTCACCATGTCGTGTTGACGTCCAGTTGAGCACCAGTCCCCAGCTCTGAGTGAGTCCCAGAGGGGGACCAGAGTCACCCGGTTCTGGTGATATCCAGGTGGGGACAAGACTCACCAGGTCAGGGTGATGCCCAGAGGGGGACGAGAATCACTAGTTTCAGATGAGGCCCCGTTGTGCAACTGAGAAAAAAGGTCCATAATGCCCAAATGAGGACCTGAGTTACCAGGTCCAGGTGATGTCCCTGTGGGAACCAGTCACCTCGTCAAGGTGAGGCCCAGGTGGGACCATAGTCACCAGGGCCAGGTGAGTCCCAAGTATATAAGAGAGTATCCAGGTCCCAAAGATGCCCAGGTAAGGACCAGAGTCAACAGTTCCAGGAGAGGCCCAAATATGGATCAAGTCATTGTGTTCCAGGTGAGGCCAGATGGAGACCACAGGAACCAGGTCCAGGAGAGCCCATATGGGAACCAGAGCCACCAGATCCAGGTGAGGTCCAGGTTGGACCACAGTCACAAGGTCCAGGTGAGGCACAGGTGGCAACAGGATTCACCAAGTCCAGGTGAGACCCATGTGGTGACCAGTCACCACATCCATGCGGACCAGCGAAGGACCAGATTCACCAGGTCCATGTGAAGACCAATGGGTGAACAGAGTCACCACGTAAGGGTGAGGTCCAGAGGGGGAACCAGAGTAACCAGTTTAGTTTGAGGCCCAGAATGGGACCAGAGGTCCCGCGTCAAAATGAGGCCGAGGTGTGGAATAGAGTATCCAGGTCCCAATGATGCCTGGGTGAGGCCCAGTCACTAGGGCCATGCAGGCCCAGATGGCGAACAAAATCACTAGGTCCTGGTGAGGCATAGGATAACCACAGTCACCATATCAGGTGAACCCCTTGTGGGAACCAGAGCCACTCTATCCAGCTGAGTCCCAGGTCCATGTGAGGCCCACATGAGGGCCAGATTCAGCAGGTCGAATTGAGGCATAGCTGGGGACAAGAGTCACCAGGTCTTTGTGCGGCCTAGGTGGGGCAAGATTCAGCAGTTCTGAGTTAGGTCAAAGTGGGGACGAGAGACACCAGGTCCAGGTGAGGCCAAACTGAGGACCAGAGTCACGAGACCCAGGTGAGGACCATGTTGGAAACAGAGTCACCAGGTCCAGGAGAGGTCCAGGTGGGGACCAGAGTCACCAGATCCAGGTGAAGTCCCGGTGGGACCAGAGTCACCAGATCCAGGTGAAGCAGAGGTGGGGACCAGAGTCACTAGGTCAAGATGAGGCCCAGTGAGGACCAGTTACCAGGTACACGTGAGGTCCAGGTGGGGATCAGAGACAACAGGTCCATGTGAGGCCAGCTTGGGGACCATGGTCAACAGGTCTACTTGAGGCCCAGGTGTGGAACACAGTAAGCAGGTCCAGGTGAGTCCCCGGTGGTGACCAGAGTTACGAGTTCCGGGTGAGGACCAGTAAGGACCAGATTCACCAGGTCCAAGTGAGGCCCACGTGGGGACCTGTGTCACCAGGCATGAGTGAGGCCCAGGTGACAACCTCACTCACCAGGTCCACGTGAGGCCAATCTGCAGGCCATGCAGTGGAACCATGCCTTGATGATGTCCAGGTAGGGACCAGGGTTACCAGGTCCAGGTGAGGCCAACCTGCAGGCGATGCAGTGGAACCATGTCCCGATGATGCCCAGGTAGTGACCAGAATCACCAGGTCCAATGAGGCCCAGATGGAGCATATTCACTAGGTCCAGGTGTGGTCCAGTGGAGGACCAGAGTCACCAGACCTGGTTGAGGCCTAGAGGGTACCAGAATCACCTGGTCCAGGTGACATCCAGATGGGGACCAGTAACCAGGTCAGGATGAGGCCCAGAGAGGTTCCAGAGTCATCATGGCCAGGTGAGGCTCAGGTGTGGAACAGAGTCACCAGGTACCAAAGATGCCCAGGTGAGGACCAGCAGTCACCAGGTCTGGGTGACGGGCAGATAGGATCAGAGTCACCTGTTCCAGGTGAGGCCAAGAAAGAGTCCACAGCAATCAGATACAGGAGTGGAACAAAGTCAACAGGCCTGGGTGAGGCCCAGATGGGGATCAGATTCACCAGGTCCAGGTAGGCCCAGGTGGTGACCAGAGACCCCGTGGCTGGGAGACGACCAGGTAAGGACCAGATTTACCAGGTCCAAGAGGCCCACGCGGGGACCTGACTCACCAGGTATGGGTGAGGCCCAGGGCAACCCCACTCACAATGTCCAGTGAGGCCAACCTGCATGCCAAGTCACCAGATCCACGTGAGGCCCTAGTCGCACCGGAGACAGCAGCATAAAGTGAGTCTACAAGAACACTACAGTCACCAGCTCCATGTGTGGTTCATGTGGGAACGAGAGTCACCAGTTCCAGGTGAGACCCAGGTTTGGACGACAGTCACCAGGTCTGGATTGAGGCCTAAGAGGGTAACAGTGTCATCAGGACCAGTTGAGGCCCAACTGTGGAACAAAGTTATCATGTCCAGTTGAGGCTCAGGTGTGGAACAGAGTATCCAGGTCATAATGGTCCACAGGTGAGGACCAGAGTCACCATACCAGGTGAAGCCCAGGTGGGGACCAGAGTCACTAGGTCCAGATGAGGCCCAGGTGAGGACCAGAGTTATCAGGTACACGTGAGGCACCGGTGATGATCAGAGGCAACAGGTCCATGTGGCCGGCTTGGGGAACATGGTCAGCACATCTACTTGAGGCCCAGGTGTGGAACACTGTAAGCAGGTCCAGGTGAGTCCCTGGTGGTGACAAGAGTCACCACGTCCAGGTGAGGCCCAGGTGGGGACCAGGATCACCAGGTCCAGGGGAGGACCTTGCAAGAACCAGAGTCAACAGTTCGAGGCCCGACGCAGGTGGCAACCAGGGTCAGCAGGTCCAAGTCAGGCCAAAGTGGGGTTCACAGTCACTAGGGCACGGTGACACCCAGAGGGACCAGAGTCACCTGGTCCAGGTGAGGCCCAGGTATATAGAGAGTCTCCAGGTTCCAATGATGGCCAGGTAAGGACCAGAGTCAACAGGTCCAGGATAGGCCGAAATATGGATCACAGTCATTTTGTTCCAGGTGATGCCTGATGGAGACCACAGGAACCAGGTCCAGGAGAGCCCCATATGGGAACCAGAGCCACCAATCCAGGTGAGGTCCAGGTAGGACAACAGTCACAAGGTCCTGGTGAGGCGCAGGTGGCAACAGGATTCACCAGGTCCAGGTGAGGCCCAGGTGGCGACAAGTCTCCAGAGCCAGGTGAGGACCAGCTAAGCACCAGATTCACCAGGCCCAAGTGAAGCCCAAGGGGTGACCAGAGTCACCAGGTAAGGGTGAGGCCCAGAGGGGCAACCAGAGTAACCAGTTTAGTTTGATGCCCAGAATGGGACCAGAGGTCCGTGGTCAGAGTGAGTCCAAGGTGTGGAATAGAGTATCAAGGTCCCAATGATGCCTGGGTGAGGACCAGAGTCACTAGGGCCATGCAGGCCCAGATGGGGAACAGAATCACTAGGTCCTGGTGAGGCATAGAATAAGACCACAGTCAGCAGTATCAGGTGAGCCCCTTGTGGGAACCAGAGCCACTCTATCCAGCTGAGTCCCATTCCATGTGAGGCCCACGTGAGGACCATATTCATCAGATCGAATTGAGGCAGAGCTGGGGACAAGAGTCACGAGGTCTGCGTGCGGCCTAGGTGGGGCAAGATTCAGCAGTTCTGAGTTAGGTCAAAGTGGGGACGAGAGACACCAGGTCCAGGTGAGGCCCAGGTGAAGACCAGAGTTAATAGGTCCGGGTGGGTCACTGTTAGAGAACAGTGTAACCATATCCTGATGCTACCCAGGTGGGTACCAGAGACACCATGTCCTGGTGAGGCCCAGGTGGGATCAGAGTCATGAGGTCCAGTTGAAGTCTTGATGGGAACCACAGTCACCAGGTCAGGTGAGGCCATGCTTAGGATCACAGTATCAAGTTACAGGTGAGACCCAGGTGGAGCCAGAGTCACCTGGTACAGAAGAGGCCAAAGTCAGGACCAGAGTTTCTAGGATCAGGTCAGTCCCAGTGGGGAATAGAGTAACCATGTCCCGATGATGCCCAAGTAGAACCCGAGTCACCACGTCCAGATGAGGCAGGTGGGGAGCATATTCACTAGGTCCCGGTGAGGCCGAGTTGAGGACCAGATTCCCCCGGGCTAGTTTAGGCCTAGAGGGGTACCAGATTCACCTGGTCTAGGTGACATCCAGATGCGGACCAGAGTCACCATGTCAGGCTGTGGCCCAGAGGGGATCCAGAGTCATCATGTCCAGGTGAGGTAAGGTGTGGAACAGAGTATCCAGGTCATAATGGTCCACAGGTGAGGACCAGAGTCACCAGATCTGGGTGAGGCCCAGTTAGGATCAGAGTCACCAGTTCTAGGTGAGGCCAAGAAGGAGTCCACATCAATCAGGTCCAGGTAGGTAACAAAGTCACCAGGACTGGGTGAGGCCCAGATGGGGACCAGATTCACCAGGTCCAGGTGATTCCCAGGTGGTGACCAGAGTTACCAGTTCCGGTGAGCACCAGGTAAGGAGCAGATTCACAAGGTCCAAGTGAGGCGCACGTGGGAACCTGAGTCACCAGGTATGGGTGAGGCCCAGGTGGCAACCCCACTCAACAGGTCCAGGGGAGGCCACCAGGCCATGCAGAGGAACCATGTCCCGATGATGCCCAGGTAGAGACAGGACTTACCATGTCCAGGTGAGTCCAACCTGCAGGCCATGCTGTGGAACCATGTCCCGATGATGCCGAGGTAGGGACCAGAGTCACCAGGTGCAAATGAGGCCCAGATGGAGCATATTCACTAGGTCCAGGTGAGGCCCAGTTGAAGACCAGAGTCACCAGATCTGGTTGAGAACTATCGGGGTACAGAATCTCCTGGTCCAGGTGACATCCAGTTGGGGACCAGCCTCACCAAGTCAGGGTGAGTCCCAGAGAGGTTCCAGAGTCATCATGTCCAGGTGAGGCTCAGGTGTGGAACAGAGTCACCAGGTACCAATGATGCCCAGGTTAGGGTCAGAGTCACCAGGTCTGGGTGACGCGTAGATAGGATCAGAGTCACCTGTTCCAGGTGAGGCCAAGAAAGAGTCCACAGCAATGAGGTCCACGTGTGGAACGAAGTCACCATCACTGGGTGAGGCCCAGATGGGGACCAGATTCACCAGGTGCAGGTGAGGCCCAGGTGGAGACCAGAGTCCCCGGGTCTGGGAGAGGACCAGGTAAGGACCAGATTCTCCAGGTCCAAGATGCCCACGTGGGGACCTGAGTCACCAGGTATGGTGAGGCCCACGTGGCCACCCCACTCAGCAGGTCCCGGTGAGGCCAACTGGCATGTCAGAGTCACCAGATCCACGTGAGGCCCTAGTGGGACCGGAGTCACCAGGTAAATATGAGTCTACAAGAACACCACAGCCACCAGGTCCAGGTGAGGTTCATGTGGGAACAAGAGTAACCAGGGCCAGGTGAGACCCAGGTGGGGACCACAGTCACCAGGTCCAGATTGAGGCCTAGGTGGGGGGACCAGAGTAATCAGTACCAGTTGAGGCCAAAGTGTGGAGCAAAGTTATCATGTCCAGGTGAGGCCCAGGTGGGGAACAGTGTAACCTTGTCCCATTGATGCCAGGTGGGAAAAGAGTCACAGGTCCAGACGAGGCCTGAGTGAGGAGTAGATTCACCAGGTCTTGTTGAGGCCCAGTTGAGTACCAGTGTCCCCAGCTCCGGGTGAGTCCCAGACGGGGACCAGAGTCACCCGGTTCTGGTAATATCCAGGTGGGGACCAGACTCACCACGTCAGGGTGAGGCCCAGAGTGGGACGAGAATCACTAGGTCCAGGTGAGGCCCCTATGTGGAACTGAGAAACCAGGTCCCATGATGCCCATATGAGGACCTGAGTCACCAGGACCAGGTGAGGTCCCTGTGGGAACCAGTCACCTCATCCAGGTGAGGCCAAGGTGGGACCTCAGTCACCAGGTCCAGGTGAGGCCCAGGTATATAAGAGAGTATCCAGGTCCCAATGATGTCCAGGTAAGGACCAGAGTCAACAGGTGCAGGAGAGGCACAAATATGTATCAGAGTCATTGAGTTCCAGGTGACGCCAGATGGAGATAACAGGAACCAGGTCCAGGAGAGCCCCATATGGGAACCAGAGCCACCAGATCCAGGTGAGGTCCAGGTGGGACCACAGTCACAAGGTCCAAGTGAGGCCCAGGTGGCAACAGGATTCACCAAGTCAGAAGGCCCAGGTGCGACCAGTCATCAGATCCAGGTGCGGACCACCTAAGGACCAGATTCACCAGGCCCAAATGAAGCCCATGGGGTGACCAGAGTCACCAGGTAAGGGTGAGGCCCAGAGGGGGAACCAGAGTAACCAGTTTAGTTTGAGGCCCAGAATGGGACCAGAGGTCCCTGGTCAAAGTGAGGCCCAAGTGTGGAATAGAGTATCCAGGTCCCAATGATGCCTGGGTGAGGACCAGAGTCACTAGGGCCATGCAGGCCCAGATGGGGAACAGATTCATTAGGTCCTGATGAGGCATAGAATAACCACAGTCAGCAGTATCAGTGACCCCTTTTGGGAACCAGAGCCACTCTATCCAGCTGAGTCCCAGGTCCAGCTGAGTGCCAGGTCCATGTGAGGCCCACGTGAGGACCAGATTCATCAGGTCGAATTGAGGCATAGGTGGGGACAAGAGTCACCAGGTCTGGATGCGGCCTAGGTTGGGGCAAGATTCAGCAGTTCTGAGTTAGGTTCAAGTGGGGACGAGAGACACCAGCTCCAGGTGAGGCCAAACTGAGGACCAGAGTCACCAGATCCAGGTGAGGACCATGTTGTAAAGAGAGTCACCAGGTCCAGGAGAGGTCCAGGTGGGACCAGAGTCCACGGATCCAGGTAAGTCCAGGTGGGGACCTGAGTCAGCAGATCCAGGTGAAGCCCAGGTGGAGACCAGAGTCTCTAGGACCAGATGAGGCCCAGGTGAGGACAGGAGTTAACAGGTACACGTGAGGCCCCGGTGGGGATCAGAGGCAACAGGTCCATGTGAGGCCGGCTTGGGGACCATGGTCAACAGGTCTAATTGAGGCCCAGGTGTGGAACACAGTAAGCAGGTCCAGGTGAGTCCCCGGTGGTGACAAGAGTCACCACGTCCAGTTGAGGCCCAGGTCGGGACCAGGATCACCAGGTACAGGGGAGGACCTTGAAAGGACCAGAGTCAACAGTTGGAGGTTAGACGCAGGTGGCAACCAGGTCAGCAGGTCCAAGTCAGGCCAAAGTGGGGTTCACAGTCACTAGGCACGGTGAGACCCAGAGGGGGACCAGAGTCACCTGGTCCAGGTGACGTCCAGTTTTGGAACACAGTCACCGGGTCCCAATTTTGCCCAGTTGAGGACCATGGTCAACAGGGCCAGGTGAGGCCCAGATGGGGACCGGAGTCCAAATATCCAGGTGAAGCCCAGGTGGGGACCACAGTCAGTAGATCAGGGGAGTCTCAGGTGCAGACCATAATCACCAGGTCCAAGTGAGGTGCAGGTGGCAACCACATTCCCCAGGACCCAGTGAGGCCCTGGCGGGGACCAGAGTCACAAGGTACATGAGAAGCTAGAAACACTGCAGCCACCAGGTCCACATGATGTCCATGTGGGCCGGAGAATCAGCAGTTACACGTGAGGACCAGGTGGGGATCCGACTCACCATGTCAAGTTGAGACCCAGGTGGGATCCAGTGTCACCATGTCCAGGTGTGGCCCAGGTGAAGACCAGAGTTAATAGGTCCGGCTGGGTCACTGTTAGTGAAGAGTGTAACCATATCCTGATGCTACCCAGGTGCGTACCGGAGACACCAGGTCCTGGTGAGGCCCATGTGGGACCAGAGACATGATGTCCAGGTAAGATCCCGATGGGAACCACAGTCACCAGGTCAGGTGAGGCCATGCTTAGGATCAGAGTTACCAGTTACAGGTGAGGCCCAGGTGGAGCCAGAGTGACCTGGTACAGAAGAGGTCAAAGACAGGACCAGAGTTACTAGGAACAGGTCAGTCCCATTGGGGAATAGAGTAACCATGCCCCGATGATGCCCAGGTAGAACCCGAGTCACCACGTCCAGATGAGGCGCAGGTGGGAGCATTTTCACTAGGTCCAGGTGAGGCCGAGTTGAGGACCAGAGTCACCAGGTCTGGTTGAGGTCGACAGGGGTCCCAGATTCACCTGGTCTAGGTGACATCCAGATGGGGACAGAGTCACCATGTCAGAGTGAGGCACAGAGAGGATCCAGAGTCATCATGTCCAGGTGAGGCTCAGGTGTGGAACAGTGTATCCAGGTCATAGTGGTCCACAGGTGAGGAGCAGAGTCACCAGATCTGGGTGAGGCCCAGTTAGGATCAGACTCACCAGTTCCAGGTGAGGCCCAAAAGGAGTCCACAGCAATCAGGTCCAGGTGGAGCAAAGTCACCAGGACTGTGTGAGGCACAGATGGCGACCAGATTCTCCAGGTCCAGGGGATTCCCAGGTGGAGACCAGAATTACCAGATTCACCAGGTCCAAGAGGCCCAAGTGGGGACCTGAGTCACCAGGTATGGGTGAGGCCCAGGTGGCAACCCCACTCACCAGGTCCAGGTGAGGACAACCTACAGGCCAGAGTCACCAGATCCAGGTGAGGCCCTAGTGGGGACCAGAGTCACCAGGTAAATGTGAGTCTACAAGAACACCACAGTCACCAGGTCCTGGTGTGGTTCATGTGGGAACGAGAGTCCCAGGTCCAGGGGAGACCCAGGTGGGGACCACAGTCACCAGATCCAGATTGAGGCCTAGGTGGGGGGACCAGAGTCATCAGGACAAGTTGATGCCAAAGTGTGGAGCAAAGTTATCATGACCAGGTGAGGCCCAGGTGGGGAAAAGAGTAACCATGTCCCATTGATGCCAGGTGGGAAAAGAGTCACAGGTCCAGACGAGGCCTAACTGAGGAGTAGATTCACCAGGTCCTGTTGAGGCCCAGTTGAGGAGCAGTGTCCCCTACGGGTGAGTCCCAGAGGGGGACCAGAGTCACCAGTTCTGGTGATATCCAGGTGGGGAGCAGAGTCACCACGTCAGGGTGAGGCCCAGAGCGGGACGAGAATCACTAGGTCCAGGTGAGGCCCCGATGTGAAACTGAGAACCAGTTACCATGATGCCCATATGAGGACCTGAGTCACCAGGTCCAGGTGAGGTCGAGGTATATAAGAGAGTATCGAGGTCCCAATGATGCCCATGTAAGGACCAGAGTCAACAGGTCCAGGAGAGGACCAAATATGGATCAGAGTCATTGTGTTCCAGGTGAGGACAGATGGAGACCACAGGAACCAGGTACAGGAGAGCCCCATATGGGAACCAGAGCCACCAGTCCAGGTGAGTTCCAGGTGGGACCACAGTCACAAGGTCCAGGTGAGGCGCAGATGGCAAGAGGATTCACCAAGTCCAGGTGAGGCCCAGGAGGAGACCAGTCACCAGATCCAGGTGAGAACCAGCTAAGGACAAGATTCACCAGGCCCAAGTGAAGCCAAAGGGGTGACCAGAGTCACCAGGTTAGTGTGAGGCCCAGAGGGGGAACCAGAGTAACCAGTTTAGTTTGAGGCCCAGAATGGGACCATAGGTCCCTGGTCAGAGTGAAGCCCAGGTGTGGAATAGAGTATCCCGGTCACAATGATGCCTGGGTGAGGACCAGAGTCACTAGTGCCATGCAGGCCCAGATGGGGAACAGAATTACTAGGTCTTGGTGAGGCATAGAATAAAACCACAGTCACCAGAATCAGGTGAGCTCCATGTGGGAACAAGAGCCACTCTATCCAGCTGAGTAGCAGGTCCATGTGAGGCCCACGTGAGGACCAGATTCATCAGGTCGAATTGAGGCATAGCTGGGGACAAGAGAACCAGGTCTGGGTGCGGCCTAGGTGGGGCAAGATTCAGCAGTGCTGAGGTAGGTCAGAGTGGGGACGAGAGACGCCAGGTCCAGGTGACGCCAAACTGAGGACCAGAGTCACCAGATGCAGGTCAGGTCCAGGTGTTGACCAGAGTCACCAGATCCAGGTGAAGTCCAGGTGGGGACCAGAGTCATCAGATCCAGGTGAAGCCCAGGTGGGGATCAGAGTCACTAGGTCCAGATGAGGCGAAGGTGAGGACCAGAGTTGCCAGGTACACGTGAAGCCCCGGTGGGGATCAGAGGCAAAAAGTCCATGTGAGGCCGGCTTGGGGACCATGGTCAACAGGTCTACTAGGCCCAGGTGCGGAACACAGTAAGCAGATCCAGGTGAGTTCCCGGGGTGACAAGAGTCACCAGGTCCAGGTGAGGCCCATGTGGGCACCAGGATCACCATGTCCAGGGGACGCTCTTGAAAGAACCAGAGTAAACAGTTCGAAGTCAGGCGCAGGTGGCAACCAGGGTCAACAGGTCCAAGTCAGGCCAAAGTGGGGTTCACAGTCACTAGGGCACGGTGAGACCCAGAGTGGGACCAGAGTCACCTGGTCCAGGTGAAGTCCAGTTGTGGAACACAGTCACCGGGTCCTAATTTTGCCCAGTTGAGGACCATAGTCAACAGGGCCAGGTGAGCCCAGATGGGGACCGGAGTCCCCAAATCCAGGTGAAGCCCAGGTGGGGACTACAGTCACCAGATCCAGGGTAGTCTCAGGTGCAGACCACAATCACCAGGTCCAGGTGAGGTGCAGGTGGCAACCACACTCACCAGGTCCCGTGAGGCCCTGGTGGGGACCAGAGTCACGAGGTACATGAGAAGCTAGAAACACTGCAGCCACCAGGTCCACATGATGTCCATATGGAACGAGGATCACCAGTTACAGGTGAGGACCAGGTGGGGGATCCGACTCACCATGTCCAGATGAGACCCAGGTGGTAACCAGTGTCACCATGTCCTCGTGTGCCCCAGGTGAAGACCAGAGTTATTAGGTCCGCCTGGATGAGTGTTAGTGAACAGTGTAACCATATCCTGATGCTACCCAGGTGGGTACCAGAGACACCAGGTCCTGATGAGGCCCAGGTGTAACCGGAGACATGAGGTCCAAATGAGGGTCCCGATGGGAACCACAGTCACCAGGTCAGGTGAGCCCCATGCTTAGGATCAGAGGTTACCAGGTACAGGTGAGGCCCAGGTGGAGCCAGAGTCACCTGGTACAGAAGAGGCCAAAGTCAGGACCAGAGTTACCAGATCAGGTCAGTCCCAGTGGGTATACAGTAACCATGTCCCAATGAGCCCAGGTAGAAATCAGAGTCACCAGGTACAGCGAGGCGCAGGTGGGTAGAATATTCACTAGGTTCCAGGTGAGGCCCAGATGAGGACCAGGTCACCAGTCTAGTTGACGCCTAGAGGGGTACCGAGATTCACCTGGTCTAGGGGACATCCAGATGGGGACCAGAGTCACCATGTCAGGGTGAGGCCCAGAGGGCATCCAGAGTCATCATGTCCCAGGTGAGTTTCAGGTGTGGAAAAGAGTATCCAGGTCATAATGGTCCACAGGTGAGGACCAGAGTTACCAGATCTGGGTGAGGCCCAGTTAGGAGCAGAGTCACAAGTTCCAGGTGAGGCCAAGAAGGAGTCCACAGCAATCAGGTCCAGGTGAGGAGCAAAGTCACCAGGAATGGGTGAGGCCCAGATGGGGACCAGATTCACGAGGTCCAGGTGATTCCCATTTTATGACAAGGGTTACCAGTTCCGGGTGAGGACCAGGTAAGGGACCAGATTCCCCAGTCCAAGTGAGGCCCACGTGAGACCTGTGTCACCAGGTATGGGTGAGGCCCAGGTGGCAAGCCCACTCACCAGGTCTAGGTGAGGCCAACCTGCAGGCGATGCAGAGGAACCGTGTCCCGATGATGTCCAGGTAGGGACCAGAGGTCCGAGGTCCAGGTGACGCCAACCTGCAGGCCATGCAGAGGAACCGTGTCCCGATGATGCCCAGGTAGGGACCAGAGTTACCAGGTCAAGAAGAGGCCAACCTGCAGACCATTATGTTGAACCAGGTCGCGATGTTGCCCACGTAGAGGACCAGAGTCACCAGGTCCAAATGAGGCCCAGATGAAGCATATTCACTAGGTCCATGTGAGGCCCAGTTGAGGACCAGAGTCACCAGAAATGGTTGAGGCCTAGAGGGGGTACCAGAATCACCTGGTCCAGGTGACATCCAGATGGGGACCAGAGTCCCTATATTGAACAGTGTAACCATAACCTGATGCTACATAGATGGTTACCAGTGACACCAGGTCCTGGTGAGGCCCAAGAGGGACCCGAGACATGAGGTCCAGGTGAGGTCCCCATGGGAACCGCAGTCAGCAGGTCAGGTGAGACCATGCTTAGGATCAGAGTCACCAGTTACAGGTGAGGCACAGGTTGAGCCAGAGTCACCTGGTACAGAAGAGGCCAAAGTCAGGAAAAGAGTTACCAGGATCAGGTCAGTCCAGTGGGGAATAGAGTAACCATGTCCCGATGATGCCCAGGAAGAACCAGAGTCACCAGGTCCATATGAGGCGCAGGTGGGAGCATATTCACTAGGTCCCGGTGATGCCAAGTTGAGGACAAGAGTCACCAGTTCTAGTTGAGGCGTAGAGGGGTCCAGATTCACCTGGTCTAGGTAAAATCCAGATGGGTCCAGAAATCACCAAGTCAGGGTGAGGCCCAGGTGGTGACCAGATTTACCAGTTCCGGGTGAGTATAAGGTAAGGACCAGATTCACAAGGTCCAATCTAGGCCCACGTGGGGACCTTTGTCACCAGGTATGGGTGACGCCCAGGTGGCAACCGCACTCACCAGGTCCAGGTGAGGCCAACCTGCAGGCCATGTAGAGGAACCATGTCCCGATGATGCCCATGTAGGGACCAGAGTTACCAGGTCCAGGTGAGGCCAACCTGCAAGCCATGCAGTGGATCCATGTCCCGATGATGCCCAGGTAGGGAACAGAGTCACCAGGCCCAAATGAGGCCCAGATGGAGCATATTCACTAGGTCCAGGTGAGGCCCAGTTGAGGACTAGAGTCACCAGATCTGGGTGACGTGCAGATAGGATCAGAGCCACCAGTTCCAGGTAAGGCCAAGAAAGAGTCCACAGCAATCAGGACCAAGTGGGGAACTAAGTCACCAGGACTGGGTGAGGCCCAGATGGAGACCAGATTCACTCACCAGGTCCAGGTGAGGCCCAGGTGGTGACCGGAGTCCCCGGGTCTAGTAGAGGACCAGGTAAGGACCAGATTCACCAGGTCAAAGAGGCACACGTGGGGACCTGAGTCACCAGGTATGGGTGTGTCCCAGGTGGCAACCCCACTCACCAGATCCAGGTGAGGCCAACCTGCAGACCAGAGTCACCAGATACACGTGAGGCCCTAGTGGGGACCAGAGTCACTAGATAAATGTGAGTCTACAAGAACACCACAGTCACCAGGTCCAGGTGTGGTTCATGTGGGAAAAAGAGTCACCAGGTCCAAGAGACCCAAGTGGGGACCACAGTTACCAGGTCAGCAGGTCCAGGAGAGGTCCAGGTGGGGACCAGAGTCCCCAGATCCAGGTGAAGTCCAGGTGGGGATCACAGTCACCAGATCCAGGTGAAGCCCAGGAGGGGACCAGAGTCAGTAGGTCCAGATGAGGCCCAGGTGAGGACCAGAGTTACCAGGTACACGTGAGGCGCTGGTAGGTATCAGAGGCAACAGGTCCATGTGAGGCAGGCTTGGGGACCATGGTCAAGAGTTCTACTTGAGGCCCAGTGTGGAACACTGTAACCAGGTCCAAGTGAGTCCCCGGTGGTGACAAGAGTCACCAGGTCCAGGTAAGGCCGAGGTGGGGACCAGGATCACCAGGTACAGGGGAGGCCCTTGAAAGAACCAGAGTCAACATTTCGAGGTCAGGCGCAGGTGACAACCAGGGTCAGCAGGTCCAAGTCAGGCCAAAGTGGGGTTCGCAGTCACTAGAGCACGGTGAGACCCAGAGGGGGACCAGAGTCACCTGGTCCAGGTGAGGTCCAGGTGTGGAACACAGTCACCGGGTCCCAATTTTGCCCAGTTGAGGACCGTGGTCAACAGGGCCAGGTGAGGCCCAGATGGGAATCGGAGTGCCCAAATCCAGGTGAAGCCCAGATTGGGACCATAGTCACCAGATCCAGGGTAGTCTCAGATGCAGACCAGAATCACCAGTTCCAGGTGAGGTACAGGTGGCAACCACACTCACCAGGTCCCGGTGATGCCCTCGTGAGGACCAGAGTCACGAGGTACATGAGAATCTAGAAACACTGCAGCCACCGGGTCCACATGATGTCCATTTGGGAACGAGAATCACCAGTTAGAGGTGAGGACCCTGTGGGGATCCGACTCACCATGACCAGGTGAGACTCAGGTGGGAACCAGTGTCACCATGTCCAGGTGTGGCCCAGGTGAAGACCAGAGTTAATAGGTCGGGCTGGGTCACTGTTAGTGAACAGTGTAACCATATCCTGATGCTACCCAGGTGGGTACGAGAGACACCAAGTCCTGGTGAGGCCCAGGTGAGACCAGAGACATGAGGAGCAAGTGAGGTCCCATGGGCACCACAGACATCAGGTGAGGTGAGTCCATGCTTAGGATCAGATTCAACAGTTACAGGTGAAGCCCAGGTGGAGCCAGATCACCTGGTACAGAAGAGCCAAAAGTCAGGACCAGAGTTACCAGGATCAGGTCAGTCCCAGTGGGGAATAGAGTAACCATGACCCGATGATGCCCAGGTAGAACCAGAGTCACCAGGTCCAGATGAGGCGCAGGTGGGGAGCATATTCACTAGGTCCCGGTGAGGTCCAGTTGAGGACCAGTGTCACCAAGTCTAGTTGAGGCCCAGAGGGTACCAGATTCACCTGGTCTTGGTGACATCCAGATGGGACCAGAGTCTTCAGGTCAGGGTGAGGCCCAGAGTGGTTCCAGAGTCAACATGTGCAGGTGAGGCTCAGGTGTGGAACAGAGTCACCAGGTACCAATGATGCCCAGGTGAGGACCAGAGTCACCATGACTGGGTGCGCGCAGATATGATCTCAGTCACCAGTTCAGGTGAGGCCAAGAAACAGTCCAAAGCAATCAGGTCCAGGTGGATACAAAGTCACCAGGACTGGGTGAGGCCCAGATGGGGACCAGATTCACCAGGTCCAGGTGAGCCCAGGTGGTGACCAGTGTCCCAGCTCCGGGTGGGTCCCAGAGGGGGACCAGAGTCACACGGTTCCGGTGATATCCAGGTGGGGACCAGAGTCACCACGTCAGGGTGATCCCAGAGGGGGACGAGAATCACTAGCTCCAGGTGAGGTCCCGATGTGGAACTGAAACCAGGTCCCATGATACCCATATGAGGACCTGAGTCAGCAGGTCAAGGTGAGGTCCCTGTGGGAACCAGTCATCTCGTCAGGTGAGGCCCAGGTGGGACCACTGTCACCAGGTCCAGGTGAGGCCCAGGTATATAAGAGCGTATCCAGGTCGCAATGATGCCCAGGTAAGGACCAGAGTCAACAGTCCAGGAGAGGCCCAAATATGGACCAGAGTCATTTGTTCCAGGTGATGCCTGATGGAGACCACAGGAATCAGGTCCAGGAGAGCCCCATATGGGAAGCAGAGCCACCAGATCCAGGTGAGGTCCTGGTGGACCAACGTCACAAGGTCCAGGTGAGGCGCAGGTGGCAACAGGATTCACCAAGTCCAGGTGAGGCCCAGCTGGCGACCAGTCACCAGATCCAAGTGAGGGCAAGCTAAGGACCAGATTCACCAGGCCCAAATGAAGCCCATGGGGTGACCAGAGTCACCAGGTAAGGGTGAGTCCCAGAGGGGGAACCAGAGTAACCAGTTTAGTTTGAGGGCCAGAATGGGGTCCAGAGGTCCCTAGTCAGAGTGAGGCCCAGGTGTGGAATAGTGTATCAGGTCCCAATAATGCATGGGTGAGGACCAGAGTCACTAGGGCCATGCAGGCCCAGATCGGACAAATCACTAGGTCCTCGTGAGGTATAGAATAAGACCACAGTCAGCCGTATCATTTGATCCGTTGCGTGAACCAGAGCCACTCTATCCAGCTGAGTTCCAGGTCCATGTGAGGCTCACGTGAGGACCAGATTCATTAGTTCGATTTGAGGCATAGCTGGGGACAAGAGTCACCAGGTCTGTGTGCGGCCTAGGTGGGGCAAGATTCAGCAGTTCTGAGTTAGGTCAAAGTGGGGACGAGACACGCCAGGTCCAGGTGAGGCCAAACTGAGGACCAGAGTCACCAGATCCATGTGAGGTCCATGTTGGAAACAGAGTCACCAGTCCGGGAGAGGTCCAGGTGGGGACCAGAGTCACCAGAACCAGGTGAAGTCCAGGTCGGGATCAGAGTCACCAGATCCACGTGAAGCCCAGGTGGGGACCAGAGTCACTAGGTCCCGATGAGGCCCAGGTGAGGACCAGACTTACCAGGTACACGTGAGGCCCCGGTTGGGATCAGAGGCAACAGGTCCATGTGAGCCGACTTGGGGACCATGGTCAACAGGTCTACTTGAGGCCCTGGTGTGGAACACAGTAAGCAGGTCCAGGTGAGTCCCCGGTGGTGAAAAGAGTCACCACGTCCAGTTGAGTCCCAGGTGGGGACCAGGATCACCAAGTACTGTTGAGGCCCTTGAAAGAACTAGAGTCTACTGGCACAAAAACAGACACATAGATCAGTGAAACAGAATAGAGAATCCAGAAGTGGACCCTGAACTTTATGGGCAACTAATATTCGATAAGGAGGAAAGACTATCCATTGGAAGAAAGACAGTCTCTTCAATAAATGGTGCTGGGAAAATTGGACATCCACATGCAGAAGAATGAAACTAGACCACTCTCTTTCACCATACACAAAGATAAACTCAAATGGATGAAAGATCTAAATGTGAGACAAGATTCCATCAACATCCTAGAGAAGAACACAGGCAACACCCTTTTTGAACTCGGCCATAGTAACTTCTTGCATGATACATCCACGAAGGCAAAAGAAACAAAGCAAAAATGAACTATTGGGACTTCATCAAGATAAGAAGCTTTTGCACAGCAAAGGATACAGTCAACAAAACTCAAAGACAACCTACAGAATGGGAGAAGATATTTGCAAATGACATATCAGATAAAGGACTAGTTTTCCAAGATCTATAAAGAACTTATCAAACTCAACACCAAAGAAACAAACAATCCAATCATGAAATGGGCAAAAGACATGAACAGAAATCTCACAGAGGAAGACATAGACATGGCCAACATGCACATGAGAAAATGCTCTGCATCACTTGCCATCAGGGAAATACAAATCAAAACCACAATGAGATACCACCTCACACCAGTGAGAATGGGGAAAATTAACAAGACAGGAAACAACGAATGTTGGAAAGGATGCGGAGAAAAGGGAATCCTCATACACTGTTGGTGGGAATGTGAACTGGTGCAGCCACTCTGGAAAACTGTGTGGAGGTTCCTCAAACAGTTAAAAAAATACCTGCCCTACGACCCAGCAATTGCACTGTTGGGGATTTTCCCCAAAGAGACAAATGCAATGAAACGCCGGGACACCTGCACCCCGATGTTTATAGCAGCAATGGCCACGATAGCCAAACTGTGGAAGGAGCCTCGGTGTCCAACGAAAGATGAATGGATAAAGAAGATGTGGTTTATGTATACAATGGAATATTACTCAGCTATTAGAAATGACAAATACCCACCATTTGCTTCAACGTGGATGGACTGGAGGGTATTATGCTGAGTGAAGTAGCCAGTCGGAGAAAGACAAACATTATATGTTCTCATTCATTTGGGGAATATAAATAATAGTGAAAGGGAATATAAGGGAAGGGGGAAGAAATGTGTGGGAAATATCAGAAAGGGAGACAGAACGTAAAGACTGCTAACTCTGGGAAACGAACTAGGGGTGGTAGAAGGGGAGGAGGGCGGGGGGTGGGAGTGAATGGGTGACGGGCACTGGGGGTTATTCTGTATGTTAGTAAATAGAACACCAATAATAAAAAATAAACTAAAAAAAAAAGAAAAAAGAAAGAACCAGAGTCAACAGGTCGAAGTCAAGCGCAGGTGGCAACCAGGGTCAGCAGGTCCAAGTCAGGCCAAAGTGGGGTTCACAGTCATTAGGGCACGGTGAGACCAAGAGGGGGACCAGAGTCACTTGGTTCAGGTGAGGTCCATTTGTGGAACACAGTCACCGGGCCCCAATTGTGCCCAGTTGAGGACCATGGTTAACAGGGCCAGGTGAACCCAGAAGGGTACCGGAGTCCCCAAATCCAGGTGAAGACCAGGTGGGGACCACAGTCACCAGATCCAGGGTAGTCTCAGGTGCAGGCCAGAATCACCAAGTCCAGGTGAGGTGCAGGTGGCAACCACACTCACCAGGTCCCGGTGAGGCCCCGGTGGGGACCAGAGTAACGAGGTACATGAGAAGCTAGAAACACTGCAGCCACTAGGTCCACAGGATGTCCATATGGGAACGAGAATCACCAGTTACAGGTGAGGACCAGGTGGGGATCCGACTCACCATGTCCAGGTGAGACCCAGGTGGGAACCAGTGTCACCATGTCCAGGTGTGGCCCAGGTGAAGACCAGAGTTATAGGTCCGGCTGGGTCACTGTTAGTGAACAGTGTAACCATATCCTGATTCTACCCTGGTGGGTACCAGAGACACCAGGTCCCGGTGAGGCCCAGGTGGACCAGAGATATGAGGTCCAGGTGAGGTCCCGATGGGAAACACAGTCACCAGGTCAGGTGAGGCCATGCTTAGGATCAGAGTCACCAGTTACTGGTGAGGCCCAGGAGGAGCCAGAGTCACCTGGTACAGAAGATGCCAAAGTCAGGACCAGAGTTACCAGGATCAGGTCAGTCCCAGTGGGGAATAGAGTAACCATGTCCCGATGATGCGCAGGTAGAACCAGAGTCACCAATCCAGATGAGGAGTAGGTGGGAAGCATATTCTCTAGGTCTCGGTGAGGCGCACTTGAGGACCAGAATCCCCAGGTCTAGTTGAGTCCTAGAGGGGTACCAGATTCACCTGGTCTAGGTGACATCCAGATAGGGAGCAGAGTCACCATGTCAGGGTGAGGCCCAGAGGGGACCCAGAGTCATCATGTCCAGGTGAGGCTCAGGTGTTGAACAGAGATCCAGATCATAATGGTCCACAGGTGAGGACCAGAGTCACCAGATCTGGGTGAGCCCCAGTTAGGATCAGAGTCACCAGTTCCAGGTGAGGCCAAGAATGAGTCCACAGCAATCAGGTCCAGGTGGGGAACAAAGTCTTGAGGACTGGGTGAGGCCCAGATGGGGACCAGATTCACCAGGTCCAGGTGATACCCAGGTGGTGACCAGAGTTACCAGTTCCGGGTGACGACCCAGGTAAGGACCAGATTCACCAGGTCCAAGTGAGCCCACGGGGGTACCTGTGTCACCAAGCATGGGTGAGGCTCAGGTGGCAACCCCACTCCCCAGGTCCAGGTGAGGCCAACCTGCAGTCCATGCAGAGGAACCATGTCCCGATAATGCCCAGGTAGGGAACAGAGTTACCAGGTCCAAGTGAGACCCAGATGGAGAATATTCACTAGGTCCAGTGAGGCCCAGTTGAGGACCACTGTCACCAGATCTGGTTGAGGCTTAGAGGGGTACCAGAATCACCTCGTCCAGGTGACATCCAGATGGGGACCAGAGGCATCAGTTCAGGGAGAGGCCCAGAGTGGTTCCAGAGTCATCATGTCCAGGTTAGGCTCAGGTGTGGAACAGAGTCACCAGGTACCAATGATGCTCAGGTGAGGCCCAGAGTCACCAGATCTGGGTGACGCGCAGATAGGATCAGAGTCACCAGTTCCAGGTGAGGCCAAGAAAGAGTCCACAGCAATGAGAGCCACGTGGGGAACAAAGTCACCAGGACTGGGTGAGGCCCAGATGGGGACCAGATTCACCAGGTCCAGGTGAGGCCCAGGTGGTGACCAGAGTCCCCGGGTCTGGGACAGGACCAGGTAAGGACCAGATTCACCAGGTCCAAGAGGCCCACGGGGGGAATTGAGTCACCAGCTATGTGTGAGGCCCAGGAAGCAACCCCACTCACCAGGTCAAGGTGAGGCCAACAGGCAGGCCAGAGTCACCAGATCCAAGGTGAGGCCCTAGTGGGGACCAGTGTCACCAGGTAAATGTGAGTCTACAAGAACACCACAGACACCAGGTCCAGGTGAGGTTCATGTGGGAACGAGAATCACGAGGTACAGGTGAGACCCGGGTGGGCACCACAGTCACCAGGTCCAGACTGAGGCATAGGTGTGGGGAACAAAGTCATCAGGACCAGTTGAGGCCAAAGTGTGGAGCAAAGTTATCATGTGGAGGTGAGGCCCAGGTGGGGAACAGAGTAACCATGTCCCATTGATGCCAGGTGGGAAAAGAGTCACAAGGTCTAGACGAGGCCTAAGTGAGGAGTAGATTCACCAGGTCCTGTTGAGGCCCAGTTGAAGACCAATATCCCAAGCTCTGGGTGAGTCCCAGAGGGGAAACAGACTCACACGGTTCTGGTGATATCCAGGTGGGGACCAGAGTCACTACGTCAGGGGTGAGGTCCAGAGGGGGACGAGAATCACTAGGTCCAGGTGAGGCCCCGATGTGGAACTGAGAAACCAGGTCCCATGATGCCCATATGAGGACTTGAGTCACCAGGTCCAGGTGAGGTCCCTGTGGGAACGAGTCACCTCGTCCCGGTGAGGGCCAGGTGGGACCACAGTCACCAGGTCCCGGTGAGGCCCAGTTATATAAGAGTATCCAGCTCCCAAAGATGCCCAGGTAAGGACCAGAGTCAACAGGTCCAGTAGAGGTTCAAATATGGATCAGAGTCATTGTGTTTCAGCTGAGGCAGATGGAGACCACAGGAACCAGGTCCAGGAGACCCCCATATGGGAACCAGACCCACCAGATCCAGGTGAGGTCCAGGTGGGACCACAGTCACAAGGTCCTGGTGAGGCGCAGGTGGCAACAGGATTCACCAAGTCCAGGTGAGAACCAGGTGGCGAACAGTCACCACATCCAGGTGCGGACCAGCTAAGGACCAGATTCACCAGGCCCAAGTGAAGCCCAAAGGGTGACCAGAGTCACCAGGTAAGGGTGAGTCCCAGAGGGGGAACCAGAGTAACCAGTTTTAGTTTGAGGCCCAGAATGGGACCAGAGGTCCCTGGTCAGAGTGAGTCCCAGATGTGGAATAGAGTATCCAGGTCCCAGGGATGCCTGGGTGAGGACCAGAGTCACTAGGACCATGCAGGCCCATATGGGGTACAGAAATCACTAGGTCCTGGTGAGGCATAGAATAAAACCACAGTCACCAGTATCAGGTGAACCCAATTGGGAACCAGAGCCACTCTATCCAGCTGAGTAGCAGGTCCATGTGAGGCCCACGTGAGGACCAGATTCATCAGGTCGAATTGAGGCATAGCTGGGGACAAGAGTCACCAGGTATGGGTGCGGCCTAATTGGGGAAAGATTCAGCAGTTCTGAGTTAGGTCAAAGTGGGGACGAGAGACGCCAGGTCCAGGTGAGGCCAAACTGAGGACCAGATTCACCAGATCCAGGTGAGGTCCATGTTTGAAAGAGAGTCACCAGGTCCAGCAGAGGTACAGTTGGAGACAAGAGTCACCAGATCCAGGTGAAGTCCAGGTGGGGACCAGAGTCACCAGATCCAGGTGAAGCCCAGGTGGGGACCAGAGTCACTAGGTCCAGATGACGCCCAGTTGAGGACCAGAGTTACAAGGTACACGTGAGGTCCCGGTGGGGATTAGAGGCAACAGGTCCATGTGAGGCCGGTTTGGGGACCATGGTCAACATGTCTACTTGAGGCCCAGGTGTGGAACACAGTAAGCAGGTCCAGGTGAGTCCCCGGTTGGGACAAGTGTCACCACGTCCAGTTGAGGAGCAGGTGGGGACAAGGATCACCATGTACAGGGGAGGCCGTTGAAAGAACCAGAGTCAACAGTTCGAGGTCTGGCGTAGGTGGCAACCAGGGTCAGCAGGTCCAAGTCAGGCCAAAGTGGGGTTCACAGTCTATAGGGCACGGTGACACCCAGAGGGGACCAGAGTGACCTGGTCGAGATGAGGTCCAGTTGTGGAACACAGTCACCGTGTCCCAATTTTGCCCAGTTGAGGACCATGGTGAAAAGGGCCAGGTGAGACACAGATGGGGACCGGAGTCCCCAAAAACAGGTGAAGCCCAGGTGGGGACCAGAGTAACCAGATCCAGGGTAGTCTCAGGTGCAGACCAGAATCACCAGGTCCAGGTGAGGTGCAGGTGGCAACCACACTCACCAGGTCCCGGTGAGGCCCTGGTGGGGACCAGAGTCACGAGGGTACATGAGAAGCTAGAAACACTGCAGCCACCAGGTCCACATGATGTCCATGTGGGAACGAGAATCACCAGTTACAGGTGAGGACCAGGTGGGGATCCGACACACCATGTCCAGTTGAGACCCTGGTGGGAACCAGTGACACCCTGTCCAGGTGTGGCCCAGGTGAAGACCAGAGTTAATAGTTCCGCCTGGGTCACTGTTAGTGAACAGTGTAACCATATCCTGATGCTACCCTGGTGGGTACCAGAGACACCAGGTCCTGGTGAGGGTCAGGAGGGACCAGAGACATGAGGTCCAGGTGAGGTTCCATTGGGAACGACATGTCACCAGGTCTGGTGAGGCCATGCTTAGGATCAGAGTCACCAGCTAGAGGCGAGGACCAGGTGGAGCCAGAGTCACCTGGGACAGAAGAGGCCAAGGTCAGGACCAGAGTTACCAGGATCAGGTCATTCCCAGTGGGGAATAGAGTAACCATGTCCCGATGATGCCCAGGTAGAACCAGAGTCACCAGGTCCAGATGAGGCGCAGGTGGGGAGCATATTCACTAGGTCCCGGTGAGGCCCATTTGAGGACCAAAATGCCCAGGTCTAGTTGAGGCCTACAGGGGTACCAGATTCACCTGGTCTAGGTGACATCCAGATGGGGACCAGAGTCACGATGTCAGGGTGAGGCCCAGAGGGGATCAGAGTCATCATGTCCAGGTGAGGGTCAGGTGTGGAACAGAGTATCCAGGTCATAATGGTCCGCAGGTGAAGACCAGAGTCACCAGATCTGGGTGAGGCCCACATAGCATCAGACTCACCAGTACCAGTGAGGCCAAGAATTGTCCACAGCAATCAGGTCCCGGTGGGGAACAAAGTCACCAGGACTGGGTGAGGCCCAGATGGGGACCAGATTCACCAGGTCCAGGTGATTCCCAGGTGGTGAACCACAGTTACCATTTCCGGGTGAGGACCAGGTAAGGTCCAGATTCACCAGGTCCAAGGGAGGCCCACGTGGGGACCTGTGTCACCGGTATGGGTGAGGCCCAGATGTCAACCCCACTCACCAGGTCCAGGGGAGGCCAACCTTCCGGCCATGCAGAGGAACGGTGTCCCGATAATGCCCAGGTATGGACCAGAGTTACGAGTTGCAGGTGAGGCCCTAATGGGGACCAGAGTCACCAGGTAAATGTGAGTCTACAAGAACACCACAGTCACCAGGTCCTGGTGTGGTTCATGTGGGAACGAGAGTCACCAGGTTCAGGTGAGACCCAGGTGGGGACCACAGTCAACAAGTCCAGATTGAGGACTAGGTGGGGGACCAGAGTCACCAGGACCAGTTGAGGCCAAAGTGCGGAGCAAATTATCATGTCCAGGGTGAGGCCCAGGTGGGGAACAGAGTAACCATGTCCCATTGATGCCAGGTCGGAAAAGAGTCACAAGGTCCAGAGACGAGGCCTAAGTGAGGAGTAGATTCACCAGGTTCTGTTGAGGCCCCAGTTGAGGAGCAGTGTCCCAGCTCCGGGGTGAGTCCCAGAGGGGGACCAGAGTCACCCGCTTCTGGTGATAATCCAGCTGGAGACCAGAGTCACCACGTCAGGGTGAGGCCTAGAGGGGGACGAGTATCATTAGGAGTCCAGGTGAGGCCCCGATGTGGAACTGAGAAACCAGGTCCCATGATGCCCATATGAGGACCTGGAGTCACCAGGTCCAGGTGAGACCCAGTCGGGGACGACAGTCTCCAGGTCCAGATTGAGGCCCTCGGTTGGGGGACGAAGGTCATCAGGACCAGTTGAGGCCAAAGTGCGGAGCAAAGTTATCATGTCCATGTGAGGCCCAGGTGCGGAACAGAGTAACCATGTCCCATTGTTGCCAGGTGGGAAAAGAGTCACAAGGTCCAGACGAGGCCTAAGTGAGGAGTAGATTCACCAGGTCCTGTTGAGGCCCCAGTTGATACCAGTGACCCCAGCTCCGGGTGAGTCCCGAGGGGGACCAGAGTCACCCGTTTTGGTGATATCCAGGGGGGACCAGAGTCAGCACGTCAGGGTGAGGCCCCGAGGGGAACGAGAATCACTAGGTCCAGGTGAGGCCCCGATGTGGAACTCAGAAACCAGGTCCCATGATATCCATATGAGGACCTGAGTCACCAGATCCAGGTGAGGTCCCTGTGGGAACCAGTCACCTCGTCCAGGTGAGGCCCAGGTGGACCACAGTCACAAGGTCCAGGTGAGGCCCTAGTAATAAGAGAGTATCCAGGTCCCAATGATGCCCAGGTAAGGACAAGAGTCAACAGTCCAGGAGGACCAAATATGGATCAGAGTCATTGTGTCCAGTGAGGCCAGATGGAGACCACAGGAACCAGGTCCAGGAGAGCCCCATATGAGAACCAGAGCCACCAGATCCAGGTGAGGTCCAGGTGGGACCACAGTCACAAGGTCCTGGTGAGGTGCAGGTGGCAACAGATTCACCAAGTCCAGGTGAGACCCAGGTGGCGACCAGTCACCAGATCCAGGTGCGGACCAGCTAAGGACCAGATCACCAGGTACAAGTGAAGCCCAAGGGTGACCAGAGTCACCAGTAAGGGTGAGGCCCAGAGGGGATACCAGAGTAACCAGTTTAGTTTGAGGCCCAGAATGGGACCAGAGGTCCCTGGTCAAAGTGAGGCCCAGGTGTGGCATAGAGTATCCAGTTCCCAATGATTCCAGGTTGAGGACCAGAGTCACTAGGGCCATGCAGGCCCAGATGGGGAACAGAATCACCAGGTCCTAGTGAGGCATAGAATAACCACAGTCACCAGTATCAGGTGAGCCCCTTATGGGAACCAGAGCCCACTCTATGCAGCTGAGTCCCAGGTCCATGTGAGGCCCACGTGAGGACCAGATTCATTAGGGCAAATTGAGGCATAGCTGGGGACAAGAGTTACCAGGTCTGGTGCGGCCTAGGTGGGGCAAGATTCAGCAGTTCTGAGTTAGTTCAAAGTGGGGACGAGAGACACCAGGTCCAGGTGAGGCCAACTGAGGACCAGAGTCAGCAGATCCAGGTGAGGTCCATGTTGGAAAGAGAGTCACCAGGTGCAGGAGAGTTCCAGGTGGGGACCAGAGTCACCAGATCCAGGTGAAGGCCAGTGGGGACCAGAGTCACCAGATCCAGGTGAAGCCCAGGTGGGACCAGAGTCACTAGGTCCAATGAGGCCCAGTGAGGACCAGAGTTACCAGGTACACGTGAGGCGCTGGTAGGTATCAGGCAACTGTCCATGTGAGGCAGGCTTGGGGACCATGGTCAAGAGTTTCTACTTGAGGCCCAGTGTGGAACACTGTAACCAGGTCCAAGTGAGTCCCCGGTGGTGACAAGAGTCACCAGGCCCAGGTGAGACCCAGGTGGGAACCAGGATCACCAGCTACAGGGGAGGCCCTTGAAAGAACCAGAGTCAACAGTTCGAGGTAACGCACAGGTGGCAACCAGGGTCGCAGGTCCAAGTCAGGCCAAAGTGGGGTTCACATCACTAGAGCACGTGAGACCCACAGGGGAACAGAGTCACCTGCTCCACGTGAGGTCCAGGTGAACACGTCACCGGGTACCATTTTTTCCGTGATGAGGACCCATGGTCAACAGGGCTAGGTGAAGCCCAGGTGGGGACCACAGTCACCAGATCCAGGGTAGTCTCAGGTGCAGACCAGAATCACCAGGTCCAGGTGTGGTGCAGGTGGCAACCAAACTCATCCGGTCCCGTAAGGCACTGGTGGGGACCAGAGTCACGAGGTACATGAGAAGCTACAAACCGATGGGATCCCTGGGTGGCGCAGCGGTTTGGCGCCTGCCTTAGGTCCCGGCGCGATCATGGAGACCCGGGATCGAACCCACGTCGGGCTCCTGGTGCATGGTTCCTGCTTTTCCCTCTGGCGTGTCTCTGCCTCTATCTCTCTCTGTGACTATCATAAATAAATAAAAATTAAAAAAAAAAGATGCTAGAACAATGGGGCCAACATCCACATGATACCATGTGAATGAGAATCACCTTACAGTGAGGACCATGTGGGGATCCGACTCACCATATCCAGTGAGACCCCAGGTGGGAAACAGTGACACCATGTCCAGGTGTTGGCCCATGAAGACCAGAGTTAATAGGTCCGGATGGTCACTGTTAGTGACAGTGTAACCATATCCTGATGCTAACCAGGTGGTACCAGAGACACCAGGCCTGGTGAGGCCCAGGTGGGACCAGAGACATGAGGTCCAGTGAGGTCCCTATGGGAACCACAAACCCCAGGTCAGGTGAGGCCATGCTTAGAATCAGTGTCACCAGTTTACAGGTGAGGCCCAGTTAGAGCCAGAATCACCTGGTAAAGAGAGGCCAAAGTCAGGACCAAAGTTACCAGATCAGGTCAGTCCCAGTGGGAACAGAGTACCATGTCCCGATATGCCCAGATAGAACCAGCGTCACCAGGTCGAGATGAGGCGCAGGTGGGGAGCATATTCACTAGGTCTCGTTGAGGCCCTGTTGAGGACCAGAGTCACCAGGTCTAGTTTAGGCCTAGAGGGGTACGAGATTCACCTGGTCTAGGTGACATCCAGATGCGGACCAGAGTCACCATGTCAGGCTGAGGCCCAGAGGGGATCCAGAGTCATCATGTCCAGGTGAGGCTCAGTGTGTACAAGTAAATCCAGGTCATAATGGTCCACAGGTGAGGACCAGAGTCACCAGATCTGGGTGAGGCTCAGTTAGGATCGAGTCACCAGTTCCAGTTGAGGCCAAGAAGGAGTCCACAGCAATCAGGTCCAGGTGTGGGAAGAAAGTCAACAGGACTGTTGGAGGTCC
>NW_023329983.1:0-27590 GCF_011100685.1 Canis lupus familiaris | reverse complement strand
CCATGTTCATCAGGATATTGGTCTGTACTTTTTTTGGTGGGGTCTTTGTCTGGTTTTGGCATTAAGGGTGTTGTTAGGTGGCTGCCTCATAGAACGAAAATCTGGAAAGTACTCCATCTCTTTCTATCTTTCCAAACAGCTTTAGTAGAATAGGTAGGGTTTTTCTTTAAACGTTTGATAGAATTCCCCTGGGAAGCCATCTGGCCCTGGACTTTGTGTCTGGGAGGGTGGTTTTGAGGACTGCTTCAATTTCCTCCCTGGTTATGGCCTGTTCAGGTTTTCTATTTCTTCCTGTTCCAGTTTTGGTAGTTCTGGCTTTCCAGGAATGCGTCCATTTCTTCTAGATTGCCTAATTATTGGCGTATAGCTGTTCATAATATGTTTTTAAAATCGTTTGTATTTCCTTGGTGTTGGTGATAGCGATCTCTTTCTCATTCATGATTTATTAATTGAGTTTCTCTCTTCTTTTAATAAGGCTGGCTAATGGTTTATCTATCTTATTAATTCTTTCAAAGAACCAACTCCTGATTTTGTTGATCTGTTCCACAGTTCTTCTGGTCTCGATTTCGTTGAGTTCTGCTTGAATCTATTAACTCTCTTCTTCTGCTGGATGTAGGATCTATTTGCTGTTTTTTCTCTAGTCCTTTGGGTGTAAGATTAGCTTTTGTATTTGAGTCTTTCCAGTTTTTGATGGATGCTTGTATTGCGATGTATTTCCCTCTCAGGATGCTTTTGCTGCATCCCAAAGATTTTGAATGGTTGTATCTTCATTCTCATTAGTTTCCATTAATCTTTTCAATTCCTCCTTAATTTCCTGGTTGACCCTTTCATCTTTTAGCAGGATGGTCCTTAACCTCCACGTATTTGACGTCCTTCCAAACTTCTTGTTGTGATTTAGTTCTAATTTCAAGGCATATGGTCTGAGAATACTCAAGGGAATCCCAATATTTTGGTATCGGTTCATACCTGATTTGTGACCCAGTAGGTGGTCTATTCTGGAGAAAGTTCCATGTGCCTTGAGAGAATGTGTATTCAGTTGAGTTTGGATGTAAAGTTCTGTAGATATCTGTGAAATCCATCTGGTCCAGTGTATCATTTAAAGCTCTTGTTTTCTTTGGAGATGTTGTGTTTAGAAGATGTGTCGAGTGTAGAAAGCACTAGATTGAAGTCACCAAGTATAAGTGTATTATCATCTAAGTATGTCTTAACATTTGTTAGTAATTGATTGATATACTTGGCAGATCCCACATTAGGGAAATAAATATTCATGATTTTAGGTCCTCTTGTTGGTTAGATCCTTAAGTATGATATAGTGTCCCTCTTCATCTTATTACAGTCTTAATCTTTAAGTTTTAACAGATAAACTTTATCTGATATGAGGATGGCTACCCCTGCTTTCTTTTGAGGACTTTTTGAATGGTTCGTGGTTCTCCAATCTTTCTTTTTCAGGCTGTAGGTGTCCTTATGTCTACAATGAGTCTCTGGTAGACAGAAAATCTGATGGGTATTGCTTTTTATCCAGTCTGAAACCCTGCGCCTTTTGATGGGATCATTAAGCCCATTCACGTTCAGAGTTACTATTGAAAGATAGGAATTTAGTGTCATCATGATACCTATTCAGTCCCTGTTTTTGAGGATTGTTTCCTTGGACTTCCTCTTTGTTTTACAGAGTCACCCTTAATAATTTTTTGCAGAAAAATAATTTCTTGAAGAGCTGGTTTGGTGGCCACATATTCTTTCAGTTTCTGCCTATGCTGGAAGCTCTTTATCTCTCCTTCTATTCTGAATGGAGCCTTGCTGGATAAAGTATCCTTGGCTGCAGGTTCTTCTCATTTGGACCCTGAATATATCCTGCCAGCCCTGTCTGGCCTGCTAGGTCTCTGTGGAAAGTTTTCTGTTAACCTAATACTTCTCCCCATAAAGTTTAGGGTTCTCTTATCTCTTGCTGCTTTAAGGATCTTCTATCTTTGGAATTTGTAATTTTTACTATTAAATGTCGGGGTGTTGAATGGTTTTTATGATTTTAGGAGGGGTTCTCTCTATTTCCTGGATCTGAATGCCTGTTTCCCTTCCCAAGTGAGGGAAGTTCTCAGGTATGCTTTGTTCAAATACACTTTCTGGTCCTCTGTCCCTTTCGGCGCCCTCTGGAACCCCAATTAATTAAACGTAGATTTTTCCTTATGAGGCTGTCATTTATTTCCCTTTACCTTTCCTCATGATCTTTTAATTGTTTTTCTCTTTTTTCCTCAGCTTCCTTCCTTGCCATCATCTTGCCTTCTATGACACTCACTCTTTTTTCTGCCTCATGAACCCTCATCGTTAGGACCTCCAGTTTTGATTGCATCTCACTTAATTGATTTTTAATTTCAGCCTGATTAAATCTTAATTCTGCAGTCATAAAGTCTCCTGATTGCTTTATGCTTTTTTTCCAGTGCCACCACTAGCTTTATAATTGTGCTATGGAATTGGCTTTCTGACATCGCATTGTAATACAAATTCTGTAATTCTTTGGGAGAGAGTACTGTTTCTGATTATTTCTTTTGTGGTGAGTTCTTCCTTCTAGTCATTTTGCTCAGGCAGAGTGGCTAAAACAACTACTGTACTGGAAAAAGGAAGAAAAAGGGAAGGAAAAAAGTGGGGCACAGAACGAACAGAAAACAAAAAACAAGGAGGGGTATCCCCTAATTCTATATACTGTAAGTCCCTCGCCTCCCCTGGAGCTTTCCAGCACTGCTTGGTTAAGAACTTGCTCCTCCCCTGTCCTTCCAGCTTGTCTTCTGGGGGAAGGGCCTGCTGTGCTGATTCTCAGGTGTGTGCACTTGGGGGAGCTGCGCTGTGCCCTGCCAGGTGCACGTTTCAGTGGGAGCTATTTATCCTGTGAGGCCCCTGGTCCCTGGCAGCTCCGCTCAGTCCCAGGCACAAGGTGACACCAGGAGGAACAACAGTGACAGTGGCAAGCTGTCCAGTCCTGGAGTCAGCTCCAGCAGTAACTACCACAGTCTCCCAGTCCACAGGGGCCTAGATGCTCCGGGGGAGGGGGACCGCTGATCTGCATACTTCAGGGCCTGACCTCGCTGTCCTGTGTCCTCCTGGACTCCGCCTGTCCCAAGGGGAGCACTGGATCCCGGGCTGTGTCCCCTGGCACCTTGTGCTCCGGGGCCTGCGCCACTGAAATCATGCTCCCGGGACCGCGCAGCCCCCTCCGACCGGAGTCGCCTCCCTAGGAGCTGCCTGAGCTGCTCCTGAGGCCCTACCAGGCTCGAGCTCCAGACCATTAGGGAGCCCGGCCAGTGGTTTGTGGCGCACTCTCCCCTGGGCGCACTTCCTCTGTTAGTGACCTGGGAACCTGGGTGCTCCACTGCCCTTCCTAGGATCCTGCCCGGGATTCCTGCAAACACCTTTCCCTCTGGGAAGATTGGTAAAGTTCCTGCTTTTCTGGGACTGGGCTTTCCTGTCCCGGAGGCTCTATCCGCCTGGCCTTTGGGCTCCTTGTGGCAGCACCTCCCCCTTGGATGCTTTTTTATTTTTATTTTTTTCTGTCTTCCTACCTTGATAGAAGCGCAAACTCTTCTCACTGTAGCATTCCAGCTGTTCTCTCTTTAAATCTCTGGCCGAATTCGTAGGTTTTCAGGATGATTTGAAAGTTATCTAGGTAAGTTGGTGGGGACAGGTGACTTGGGGATCCTACTCTTCTGCCATCATGCCCCGCCTAATCTCTTTATGTTATATATACATGCATTTTATTTTGTGTTTCCTTTCTTTAAGAAAAAAAAAAGGATTTGTTTATTTATTTATTTAAATGAGCGACACAGACTGAGAGAGAGAGACAAAGACACAGGCAGAGGGAGAAGCAGGCTCCTCGCAGGGAGCCTGATGTGGGACTCAATCCCAGATCCCAGGATCACGACCTGAGATGAAGGCAGGAGCCCAACTGCTCAGCCACCCAGGCATCTCATTTTTTGTTTCCTTTCATTGTGTTTTATTTATTTGTGTGTGTATAAATTTTTTTCTTTCTTTCCTGTTTTGGCATCTAGTTTCTTTTAACAAACCAAAATACACCAGGATCTACTTTTTTGTTTTTGCTGTTTTTTTTCTTGCTTTATTTTTATTCTTACTTTGTTTTGTTATTTTTTTCTGGTTTATCTTGCGTTGTCTCTGTTGTTGTGTTTTGTCTTTTCTCTCTTTTATTGTATTAATTTCTGGGGAAAAAGATGAGATGGAGAAATTCACCACCAAAGTAAGAACAGAGGTAGTACTCACTGCCATGGATTAAATAATATAGATATAAGTAAGATGTCTGAACTAAAGTTGAAAACAATCATTATAACGATAGTAGCTGGGCATGAAAAAAAGCATAGAAGACCCTAGAGAATCCCCTACTGTAGAAATAAAAGAACTAAAAATCTAATCAGGTCAAAATTAAAAATGCTATTACTGAGATAGAGTTCCAAGTGGAGGCTCTAACAACGAGGATAAATGAGGCAGGAGAGACAGTCAGTGACATAGAGATAAAATGATGCAAAATAGGCAACCTGAAAAGAAGACAACTAGGCAACTGCTAGATAATGAAGGGAGAATTTGAAAACTCATTGAATCTACAAAGCAAGTTAATATCCAGATAATAGGTGTCCCAGAAGATCAAGAGAGAGGGAGAGAGGGGCAAAAGGTATACTTGAATAAATTATAGCTGAAGACATAACAAGAATGTGGAAAGAAACAGGCATTCAAGTCCAGGATGCACAGAGAACCCCCCTCAAAATCAATAAAAATAGATCAACACCCCAACATATAATAGTGAAATTTGCAAATCCTGGAGACAAAAAAACATCCTGGATGCACCTCAGGATAGGAGGTCCTTAATCTATAAGGGTAGACACATAGGCTGGCAGCAGACCTAATCATAAACACCTGGCAGGCTAGAAAGGCCTGGTATGGTACATCAAGGTGCTAGATGAGAACAATATGCAGCCTAGAATACCTTATCCAGCAAAGCTATCATTCAGAAGAGAAAGAGAGATATAGAGCTTTGAGGACAAACAGAAACTAAAAGAATTTGTGATCACTAAACCAGCCTGGCATGACCTATTAAAGGGGATCCTCTACACAAAGAGAGAGCTCAAAAGTAATAAAGGCCAGAAAGGAACAACTATATTCTACAGAAACAATGACTGTAAAGGTAATACAATGGCAATAATTCATGTCTTTCAATAATTACTTTGAAGATAAAAAGATTAAAAGCTCCAATCAAAAGACATAGGATATCTAATGGATAAAAAAAAACAATCAATATGCTGAGTACAGAAGACTCATTTTAACCCAAAGACACCTTCAGATTAAAGTCAACAGATGGAGATCAATTTATCATGCTAATGGACACCAAAAGGAAGCTGAAGTGGCCATATCACACAAACTAGACTTTAAACCAAAGACTGTATTAAGAGGTGAAGAAGGACAC
Organism: Canis lupus familiaris; assembly: GCF_011100685.1. Classification (NCBI taxonomy): domain Eukaryota; kingdom Metazoa; phylum Chordata; class Mammalia; order Carnivora; family Canidae; genus Canis; species Canis lupus. The sequence goes on along the minus strand of NW_023329983.1, from coordinate 22,135 downwards.
TACATCATAATAAAGGGGGGAAGGAGAGGCAAGATGGCAGAAGAGTAGGGTCCCCAAAACACCTGTCCCCACCAAATTACCTAGATAACCTTCAAATCATCCTGAAAATCTACGAATTCGGCCTGAGATTTAAAGAGAGAACAGCTGACACGCTACAATGAGAACAGTTTGTGCTTCTATCAAGGGAGGAAGACGGGGAAAAAGAAATAAAGAAACAAAAGGCATCCAAGGGGGAGGGGCCCCGCGAGGAGCTGGGCTGAGGCCAGGGCGAGTGTCCCCAGGACAGGAGAGCCACGTCGGGGAGAAGCAGGAGCTGCACCAACTTTCCCGGGCGGAAAGGTGCCCGCAGGGAGTTAGAGCAGGACCCCAGGAGGGCGGGGATGCCCTGGGCTCCCTGGGACACTAACAGACACCTGCGCCCCGGGGAGAGTGCGCGAGCTCCCTAAGGGCTGCAGCGCGCATGGCGGGACCCGGAGCCCCTTGGAGGGGCTCGGGCGGGGCCGCTCCGCGGAGGGGGCTGCGGGGAAGGAGCACGAATCCAACAGCGCAGGCCGGGAACACAGGGCGCTGGGACACAGCCCAGGATCCGGCCTCCCCCCGGGACAGGCAGAGGCCGGGAGGGCTCAGGACCGCAAGGACACTCCTGCCCGGAGCTGAGCAGATCAGCGGCCCGCCCCCGGAGCCTCCAGGCCCCTGCAGACGAGTGAGTAGTTCCTGCGGGAGCTGAATCCAGGTTTCCAGAGCTGCAGCCGACACCCGTTGTTCCTCCTAGGGCCTCACGGGGTAAACAACCCCCACTGAGCCCTGCACCAGGCAGGGGGCAGAGCAGCTCCCCCAAGTGCGAACACCTGAAAATCAGCACAACAGGCTCCCCCCAGAAGACCAACTAGACGGACAAGTTCCAGGGGAAGTCAAGGGACTTAAAGTATACAGAATCAGAAGATACTCCCCGTGTTTTTTTTTTCTTTTTGATTTCTGATTGCTTCCCCCACCCTTTTTTCACCTTTCTTTCTTTTCTTTCTTTTTCTTTCTTCTTTTTTCTTCCTTTTTTTTTTCTTTTTCTTTTCTTTCCTTCTCTCTCTCTTTTCTCCTTTTCCCAATACAACTTTTTTGGCCACTCTGCACTGAGCAAAATGACTAGAAGGAAAACCTCACCTCAAAAGAAAGAAAGAAGAAACAGTCCTCTCTCCCACAGAGTTACAAAATCTGGATTACAATTCAATGTCAGAAAGCCAATTCAGAAGCACTATTATACAGCTACTGGTGGCTCTAGAAAAAAGCATAAAGGACTCAAGAGACTTCATGACTGCAGAATTAGATCCAATCAGGCAGAAATTAAAAATCAATTGAATGAGATGCAATCCAAACTAGAAGTCCTAACGACGAGGGTTAACGAGGTGGAAGAACGAGTGAGTGACATAGAAGACAAGTTGATGGCAAAGAGGGAAACTGAGGAAAAAAGAGACAACAATTAAAAGACCATGAAGACAGATTAAGGGAAATAAACGACAGCCTGAGGAAGAAAAACCTACGTTTAATTGGGGTTCCGAGGGCCGAAAGGGCCAGAGGGCCAGAATATGTATTTGAACAAATCCTAGCTGAAAATTTCCTAATCTGGGAAGGGAAACAGGCATTCAGATCCAGGAAATAGAGAGATCCCCCTAAAATCAATAAAAACCGTTCAACACCTCGACATTAATAGTGAAGCTTGCAAATTCCAAAGATAAAGAGAAGATCCTTAAAGCAGCAAGAGACAAGAAATCCCTGACTTTTATGGGGAGGATATTAGGGTAACAGCAGACCTCTCCACAGAGACCTGGCAGGCCAGAAAGGGCTGGCAGGATATATTCAGGGTCCTAAATGAGAAGAACATGCAACCAAGAATACTTTATCCAGCAAGGCTCTCATTCAAAATGGAAGGAGAGATAAAGAGCTTCCAAGACAGGCAGCAACTGAAAGAATATGTGACCTCCAAACCAGTCTGCAAGAAATTTTAAGGGGGACTCTTAAAATTCCCCTTAAGAAGAAGTTCAGTGGAACAATCCAAAAAACAAGGACTGAATAGATATCATGATGACACTAAACTCATATCTGTCAATAGTAACTCTGAATGTGAACGGGCTTAATGACCCCATCAAAAGGCAGGGTTTCAGACTGGATAAAAAAGCAGGACCCATCTTTTGCTGTCTACAAGAGACTCATTTTAGACAGAAGGACACCAACCTGAAAATAAAAGGTTGGAGAACCATTTACCATTCGAATGGTCCTCAAAGAAAGCAGGGGTAGCCATCCTTATATCAGATAAACTAAAATTTACCCCGAAGACTGTAGTGAGAGATGAAGAGGGACACTATCTCATACTTAAAGGATCTATCCAACAAGAGGACTTAACAATCCTCAATATATATGCCCCGAATGTGGGAGCTGCCAATATTTAAACCAATTAATAACCAAAGTGAAGAAATATTAGATAATAATACACTTATACTTGGTGACTTCAATCTAGCTCTTTCTCCCTTGATAGGTCTTCTAAGCACAACATCTCCAAAGAAACGAGAGCTTTAAATGATACACTGGACCAGATGGATTTCACAGATATCTACAGAACTTTACATCCAAACTCAACTGAATACACATTCTTCTCAAGGCACATGGAACTTTCTCCAGAATAGACCACATACTGGGTCACAAATCGGGTCTGAACGATACCAAAAGATTGGGATCGTCCCCTGCATATTCTCAGACCATAATGCCTTGAAATTAGAACTAAATCACACAAGAAGTTTGGAAGGACCTCAAACACGTGGAGGTTAAGGACCATCCTGCTAAAAGATGAAAGGGTCAACCAGGAAATTAAGGAAGAATTAAAAAGATTCATGGAAACTAATGAGAATGAAGATACAACCGTTCAAAATCTTTGGGATGCAGCAAAAGCAGTCCTAAGGGGGAAATACATCGCAATACAAGCATCCATTCAAAAACTGGAAAGAACTCAAATACAAAAGCTAACCTTACACATAAAGGAGCTAGAGAAAAAACAGCAGATAGACCCACCCAGAAGAAGAGAGTTAATAAAATTCGAGCAGAACTCAACGAAATCGAGCCAAAACTGTGGAACAGATCAACAGAACCAGGAGTTGGTTCTTTGAAAGAATTAATAAGATAGATAAACCATTAGCCACCTTATTAAAAGAAGAGAGAGAAGACTCAAATTAATAAAATCATGAATGAGAAAGGAGAGATCACTACCAACACCAAGGAAATACAAACGATTTTAAAAACATATTATGAACAGCTATACGCCAATAAATTAGGCAATCTAGAAGAAATGGACGCATTCCTGGAAAGCCAAACTACCAAAACTGGAACAGGAAGAAATAGAAAACCTGAACAGGCCAATAACCAGGGAGGAAATTGAAGCAGTCATCAAAAACCTCCCAAGACACAAGAGTCCAGGGCCAGATGGCTTCCCAGGGGAATTCTATCAAACGTTTAAAGAAGAAATCATGTATCTACTAAAGCTGTTTGGAAAGATAGAAAGAGATGGAGTACTTCCAAATTGTTCTATGAGGCCAGCATCACCTTAATTCCAAAACCAGACAAAGACCCCACCAAAAAGGAGAATTACAGACCAAGTATCCCTGATGAACATGGATGCAAAAATTCTTCAACCAGATACTGGCCAATAGGATCCAACGACATAATGAAGAAAATATTCACCATGACCAAGTAGGATTTATCCCCGGGACACAAGGCTGGTTCAAACACTCCATAAAACAATCAATGTGATTCATCATATCAGCAAGGAGAAAAACCAAGAACCATATGATCCTCTCATTTAGATGCAGAGAAAGCATTTGAACAATACAGCATCCATTCCTGATCAAAAACTCTTCAGAGTGTAGGGATAGAGGGAAACCTTCCTCAATATCTTAAAAGCCATCTAACGAAAAGCCCACAGCAAATATCATTCTCAATGGGGAAGCACGGGAGCTCTTTCCCCTAAATAGATCAGGAACAAGACAGGAGTCCACCTCTCACCACTGCTGTTCAACATAATACTGGAAGTCCTAGCCTCAGCAATCAGACCAACCAAAAGACCTTAAAGGCATTCAAATTGGCAAAGAAGAAGTCAAACTCTCCCCTTCCGATGACATGATACTTACATAGGAAAACCAAAGCCTCCACCCCAAGATTGCTAGAACTCATTACAGGCAATTGGTAGCGTGGCAGGATACAAAATCAATGCCCAGAATCAAGTGGCATTTCTATACCACTAACAATGAGACTGAAGAAAGAGAAATGAAGGAGTCAAATCCCATTTACAAGTTGCACCCAAAAGCATAAGATACCTAGGAATAAACCTACCAAAGAGGTAAAGGATCTATACCCTAAAACTATAGAACACTTCTGAAAGAATTGAGGAAGACACAAAGAGATGGAAAAATATTCCATGCTCATGGATCGCAAGAATTAAATTGTGAAAATAGTCAGATGTTTTACCCAGGGCAATTTACACGTTTAATGCAATCCCTATCAAAAATACCATCGACTTTCTTCAGAGAGTTAGAACAAATTATTTTAAGATTTGTGTGGAATCAGAAAAGACCCCGAATAGCCAGGGGAATTTTAAAAAAGAAAACCATTCTGGGGGCATCACAATGCCAGATTTCAGGTTGTACTACAAAGCTGTGGTCATCAAGACAGTGTGGTACTGGCAAAAAACAGACACATAGATCAATGGAACAGAATAGAGAACCCAGAAGTGACCCTGAACTTTATGGTCAACTAATGTTCGATAAAGGAGGAAAGACTATCCACTGGAAGAAAGACAGTCTCTTCAATAAATGGTGCTGGGAAAATTGGACATCCACATGCAGAAGAATGAAACTAGACCATTCTCTTCACCATACACAAAGATAAACTGAAAATGGATGAAAGATCAATGTGAGACAAGATTCCATCAAAATCCAGAGGAGAACACAGGCAACACCCTTTTTGAACTGGCCACAGTAACTTCTTGCAAGATACATCCACGAAGGCAAAAGAAACAAAAGCAAAAATGAACTATTGGGACTTCATCAAGATAAGAAGCTTTTGCACAGCAAAGGATACAGTCAACAAAACTAAAAGACAACCTACAGAATGGGAAAAGATATTTGCAAATGACGTATCAGATAAAGGGCTAGTTTCCAAGATCTATAAAGAACTTCTTAAACTCAACACCAAAGAAACAAACAATCCAATCATGAAATGGGCAAAAGACATGAAGAGAATCTCACAGAGGAAGACATAGACATGGCCAACATGCACATGGAAAATGCTCTGCATCACTTGCCATCAGGGAAATACAAATCAAAACCACGATGATACCACCTCACCAGTGAGAATGGGGAAAATTAACAAGGCAGGAAACAACAAATGTTGGAGAGGATGTGGAGAAAAGGGAAGCCTCTTACAGTGTTGGTGGGAATGTGAACTGGTGCAGTCACTCAGGAAAAGTGTGTGGAGGTTCCTCAAAGAGTTAAAAATAGACCTGCCCTACGACCCAGCAATTGCACTGTTGGGGATTTACCCCAAAGATTCAGATGCAATGAAATGCCGGGACACCTGCATCCCGATGTTTATACCAGCAATGTCCACAATAGCCAAACTGTGGAAGGAGCCTCGGTGTCCATCGAAAGCTGAATGGATAAAGAAGATGTGGTTCATGTATACAATGGAATATTACTCAGCCATTAGAAACGACAAATACCCACCATTTGCTTCAACGTGGATGGAACTGGAGGGTATTATGCTGAGTGAAGTAAGTCAATCGGAGAAGGACAAACAGTGTATGTTCTCATTCATTTGGGGAATATAAATAATAGTTAAAGGGAATACAAGGGAAGGGAGAAGAAATGTGCGGGAAATATCAGAAAGGGAGACAGAACATAAAGACTCCTAATTCTAGGAAACGAACTAGGGGTGATGGAAGGGGAGGAGGGGGGGGTGGGGGTGAGTTGTGTGACGGGCACTGAGGGGGACACTTGACCGGATGAGCACTGGGTGTTATTCTGTATGTTGGTAAATTGAACACCAATAAAAAATTATTTTATTTAAAAAAAATAATAAAGGGGGATGTCCAACAAAGAGATGTAACAACTATAAGTATATATGCCCCTAACTTGGGAGTAGCCAAATACATAAAACAAGAATTTTAAAGAAACTCATTGAAAATAATACAATAATACTAGGGACTTTAAGATCCCAATCAAACAATGGACAAATCATCTAAGCAGATGAACGAGGAAACCGGGGCTTTCAATGACATATTGAACCCTATGAACTTCCCCTGATATATCCTGAGCATTTCATCATAAAGAAATAGAATACACATTCTTCTTCAGTACATATGAAACATTATCCAGAAAAGGCCAGATACTAAGTCACAATTCAGTCTCAACTGGTACAAAAAGATTGTGATTATACTGCGCATATTTTCTGACTACAATGCTTTGAAACGTGAAGTCAATCCCAAGAAAAAATTTAGAAGAAACACAAAATAAATGGAGGCTAAAGAGCATCTTACTAAGGAATAAATGAATCAACCAAGAAATTAAAGAGGAATTTTAAAAATACATGGAAGCAAATAGAAATGAAAACACACCACTTCAAAACCTTGGCGATACAGCAAAGACAGTCTTAAGAGGGAATTATATAGAAATATGAGTCTTTCTCAAGCAACACAAAACTCTCAAATACAGAATATAAATTTACACCTAAAGGGCTGGAGAAAGAACAGGAAATAAACATTAAATACAGCAGGAGAAGAGAAATGATAGAGAAGAAATCAATTATATAAAAATTTAAAAACCAGTAGAAGAGATCAAAGAAACTAAGAGCTGGTTCAATGAAAGAATGAATAAGATTGAAAAGTTCATAGGCAGACTTATCAAAAAGAAAAGAGAAAGGATCTAAGTAAATAAAATCATGAATGAAAAAGGAGAGATCACAACCAATATCAAAGAAATACAAACAATTATAAAAGAACATTATGAGCAACCAAATGGCAACAAATTAAACAATCTGGAAGAAATGGATGCATTCCTAGAAACATATAAGCTACCAAAACTGAACCAGGAAGAAATGGAAAACCTAAACAGACCCACAAACAGGAAGGAAATTGAAGAAGTAATCCAAAATCTCCCAAAAAACAAGAGTCCACTGCCAGATGGCCTCCCAGAATTCTATGGGACATTTAAAGAAGAATTAATACTTATTCTTCTGAAGCTGTTTCAAAAAATAGAAATGGAAGGAAAACTTCCAAACTCATTTGTAGATATTGCCAGCATTCCCTTGTTCTCAAAACCAGAAAAAGACCCCAACCAAAAAGGAGAAATACAGAACAGTATCCCTGATGAAAATGGACTCAAAATTTCTCATCAAGATACTGCCCAATGCCATCCAACCATATATTAAAAGATTTATTCACCACGATCAAATGCTATGTATCCCTGGGCTTCAAGGGTGAAGCTTTCAACATCTGCAAAGCAATCAATTTAATACACCACAGTAATGAAAGAAAAGACAAAAAACATATGATGCCCTCAAGGATGTAGAAAAAGCATTTGATAAAACGCAGCATGCTTTCTTGATAATTCTCCACAATGTAAGGATAGAAGCAATATACCTCAATATCATAAAAGCCATATGAGAAAAATACTCAGGAATAACCCTCAATGGGAAAAAATGAGAGCTCAGCCCCTAAGGTCAAAAATATGACAGAGATGTTCATTCTCACCACTGTTGTTCAACATAGTACTGGAAGTCCTAGCTTCAGCAATTAGACAATGAAAAGAAATAAAAGGCATCCAAATCAGCAAGAAGCCAAACTTCCACTCTTCATAGACAACATGATACTCGATGTGGAAAACCCAAAACATTTGACCCCAAAACTGCTAGAACAGGTATAGGAATTCAGCAAACTCACAGGATATAAAATCAAAGCACGGAACTCAGTTGCATTTCTATACATTAACAATGAGGCAGAAGAAAGAGAAATCATTGAATCAATCCCATTTATAATCGAACCAACACCCATAAATAAAACTAACCAATGAGGTGATGGTCCGTGCTCCGAAAAGTATACAACACTTCTGAACGAAATTGAGGAAGACAAAGAAATGGAAAAACACTTCATGTGCATGGATTGGAAGAACAAATATTGCAAAATGTCTACCCTATCCAGGGTAATCTACACATTCAATGCAATCCCTATCAAAATTCGTTGACATTTTTCACAGATCTGGAACACTTAATCCCAAAATTTATATAGAAATAGAAAAGATTCTGAATAGCCAAAGCAAAATTGAAAAAGAAAATAAAGGTGGAGGCATCCCAATTCCAGAATTCAAGCAGTATTAAAAAGCTGTAATCATCAAGGCATTATGGTGCTGGCACAAAAACAGATGCATAGATCAATGGAACAGAATAGAAAATACAGAAATAGATACTCAAAAATATGGTCAGCTACTCTTTGACAAATCAGGAAAGAATATACATAGGAAAGAGTATCTTCAACAAATCATGTTGGGAAAATTGGATAGCCACATAGATAAGAATGAAACTGAAACACTGTCTTACACCACACACACAAAGAACTCAAAATGGATGAAATACCTAAACTAGAGACAGGAATCCATCAAAATCCTAGAGGAGAATAGGGGTAGCAACCTATTTGACCTTGGCAGCAGCAACTTTTTGATAGAGAGGTCTCTAGAGGCAAAGGAAACAAAAGGAAAAATGAACTATTGAGACTTCAACAGGACAAAAAGATTTGCTTCTTTTTGTCCCAGGGCACTACATGAACTATTCTTTAAAAAGCCATTTCTTTTGAGAACAAGATAAAAACTGGCTTTCACAATACAGGGAAGATCCAGACTTAGACAAAATGCCAAGATAGAGAAAATGATCCCATATGAAAGACAAAGGTAAGGCCATGGCCAGAAATCTAAGCAAAAAAGATATAAGTAACACATCTGATGGAGTATTTATTTTTAAAATTAAAAAAAAATATTTCATTTATTTATTCATGACACACACACACACAGAGAGAGAGAGAGGCAGAGACACAGGCGGAGGTAGAAGCAGGCTCCATGCAGAGGACCCAACACCGACACCAGCCTGGATCCTCGGCCTCCAGGATCAGGCACTGGGCTGAAGGTGGCGCTAAGCCACTGAGCCACCCAGGCTGGCCCTGATGGAGGCAACAATCATGAGGATAATCACTGGGCTTGAGAAAATATTACAAGACATCAGTGAGATCCTTTCCTTAGAGATGAAATTGTTAAAAAAGAATCAATCAGAGATGAAAGATGGAATAAGGAAGATTGGAAACAGGCTTGATGCAATAAACAAAAGGCTGTAAGAAGCAGAGGAACCAATCAGTGACCTAGAAGACAAAACAATGGAAAATAATGAAGCTGAACAGAAGAGAGAAAGAAGATTTATGTACCTTGAGAATTCATTTAGGGGACTCAGTGACTCCATCAAATACAATAACATTTGTATTATAGGTGTCCCAGAAGAAAACACAGAAACAGGGGCAGAAAATTTAATTGAAGAAATAATAGCTGAACACTTCCCTAATCTGGGGGGAAGGAAACAGACATCCAGATGCAGAAGGCACAGAGAACTCCCATCAAAATCAACAAAAGCAGGCCAATACCAAGACATATTATGGTTAAATTTGCAAAATATAGTGAAAAGGGAAAGAAAAATCTTAAAGGCAGCATAAAAAGATAGGCCCTTAACTTACAAGGGAAGGCCAATAAGGCAAGCTGGAGATTTCTCAACAGAAATCATGCAGTCCAGAAAAGAATGGCATGATATATTCAACAGGCTGAATGGAAAGAATCTGCAGCCAGGAATACTCTATCCAACAAGGCTATCATTCAAAATAGAAGGAGAGACAGGAGTCTCTCATGTTCTGTCACCCTCACTGATATTTCCCACTCATTTTCTCTCCTTTCCCCTTTATTCCCTTTCACTATTCTTTATATTCCCCAAATGAATGAGACCATATGTTTGTCTTTCTCCAATTGACTTACGTCACTCAGCATAATACTCCTAACACTGGGAAACGAACAAAGAGTAGTGGAAAGGGAGGTGGGCGGGGGGAATGGGGTGACTGGGTGACGGGCACTGACGGGGGCACTTGACGGGATGAGCACTGGGTGTTATGCTATATGTTGGCAAATCGAACTCCAATGAAAAATATACAAAAAAAAAACAAAAACAAAAACAAAAAACGAAGGAGAGATAAAGAGTTTCCCAGACAAACAAAATCTAAAGGAGTTCATGATCACTAAACCAGACCTGGAAGAAATATTAAAGGGGACTCTTTGAGTGGGAAGAAGAGACCAAAGGTAACAAAGAAAGGAAGAGAGAAAATCTCCACAAACAGCAAAAGAACCAGTAATAAAAGGGCACAAAATATATACGTATCAGTAATTATTCTGAGTGTAAATGGACTAAATGCTCCAAACAAAAGACACAGGGTGTCAGAATGTATAAAAAACAAGACCCATCTATATGCCTACAAGAGACTCATTTTGGACTTAAAGACACCCGCAGATTGAAAGTAAGCGGAACGGAGGAACATTGACCATCCAAATTGATGTCAAAAGAAAGTTGGAGTAGTAACACTTGTATCAGACAAACTCCACATTAAAATAAAGATTGTAACAAGAGACAAAATGGTAACTATATCTTAATAAAGATGACAGTCCAACAAGAAATATAACAATGGTAATATTTATGCACTTAATATGCAAGTACGCAAATATATAAAAGAATAAATATCAAACATAAAGGAACCCATTAATAATAGGACAATAAGAGCAGGAAACTTTAGCACCCCACTTTCATCAGTGGACTGATTATCTAGACAGAAAATCAACAAGGAAACAATGGCTTTAAATGACACCCTGGACCAGATGGATTTAACAGATATGTTCTGAACATTCCATCCTAAAACAGCAGAATATACATTCTTTTCAAGTGCACATGGGACATTCTACAAAATAGATCACATATTAGGTTACAAATCAGGCCTCAGCAAATATAAAAAATTTGACTTCACATCATGCACCTTTCTGACAACAACGCCAAACTAGAAGTCAGTCACAAGAAACCTCGGGAAGGCCACAAATACATGGAGGTAAAACAACATGCTACTAAACAATGAACGGGCCAACCAGGAAATCAAAGAAGAGATTTAAAAAATACATGAATCAGATGAAAGTAAAAACACAGTGGTCCAAAACCTTTGGGAAGAAGCAAAAGTGGTCCTATTTGGAAAGTAGTTAGCAATACAGGCTTACCTCAAAAAGCAAGAAAAATCTCAAATAAACAACCTAACCAAAATAGTGAATGGGGTTATAGGGGAAAGGAGAGAAAATGAGTGGGAAAAATCGGAGAGGGTGACAGAACATGAAAGACTCCTAACTCTGGGGAATGAACAAGGGGTAGTGGAAGGGGGTGCGGGTGGGGGGGGGGGATGGGGTGACTGGGTGACGGGCACTGAGGGGGGCACTTGACGGGATGAGCACTGGGTGTTATACTATGTGTGGCAAATCAAACTCCAAAAAAAATATACAAAAATAATAAAACAACCTAACCTTACACCTAAAAGAGCTAGAAAAATAACAAGCAAAGCCTACAGCCAGCAGAAGGAAGGAAAAAAAAGAAAGATCAGAGCAGAAAAAAGATGATATAGGCCTTAAAAACCAATAGAGCAGATCAATGAAATCAGGAGCTGGTTCTTTGAAAAAATTAATAAAATTCATAAACCTCCAGACTTATTAACAACAAGAGAGAATGGACCCAAATGAATAAGGTCACACATGAGAGTGAAGAAATAATAATCGACATCATGGAAATACAGTTATAAGAGAATATTATGAAAAACTTTATGCCAGCAAATCGGACAACCTGGAACAAATGGATACATTCATAGAAACATATAAATGACCAAAACTGAAACAGAAAGAAATGGAAAACTTGAGCAGGCTGATAACCAGCAAAGAAATAGAATCAGCAATCAAAAAAATCCCAACAAACAAAAGTCCGGGGCCAGGTGGCTTCACAGGGGATTTCTACCAAACGTGAAAAGAAGAGTTAATACCTATTCTTCTCTAACTATTCCAAAAAATACAAGAGGAAGGAAATCTTCCAAATTCATTCTATGAGGCCAGCACAACCTTGATACCAAAAGCAGATAAAAACACCACTGAAAAAAGACCACCAGTATCCCTGATGAATATAGATGCAAAATATCTCAGTAAAATGCTACCAAACCCAACCCAACAGTATAATGAATATAGATGCAAAAATACTAATTAAGGGCAGCCTGGGTAGCTCAGCGGTAGCGCCGCTTTCAGCCCATGGTGTGATCCTGGAGACCCGGGATTGAGTCCCACGTCAGGCTCCCTGCGTGGAGCCTGCTTCTCCCTCTGCCTGTGTCTCTGGCTGTCTCTCTCTCTCTTGTGTGTCTCATGAATAAATAAATAAAATCTTTTAAAAAATACTCAGTAAAATACTACCAGTATCCCTGATGAATATAGATGCAAAAATACTCAGTAAAATACTACCAAACCCAACCCAACAGTATAATGAAAGAGTCACTCACCACAATCAGGAGGGATTTACTCCTGGGCTGCAAGAGTGGTTCAATATCTGCAACATGATCATCAACATGATACACCACACTGAAAAAAGGGATAAGAATCATGGGAAGGGAGGTGGGTGGAGGGATGGGCTAATAGGGTGATAGGCATTAAGCAGGCCACTTGATTTAATGAGCACTGGGTATTATATGCAACTGATGACTCACTAAACTCTACCTCTGAAACTAATATATATATATTTTAATTAATTAAATTTAAATTTAAAATGATCATTTCAATAGATGCAGGAAAAGCATTTGACAATGTAGGATATCCATTAATTATAAAAACCCTCCGTGGTTGTTAATAATGTTGCCAATATATATATTGATTTTCCTTGGACACTATAGAACAAATATACAATGTATTTTTACAAATCATTAGTGGACTTTCAAAGATCAGATGAACACAAAACCAACTCAGTAGAATAACAAAGAGCATTACTTATGACTAAAATTCAGGGCTCAACATTCTCACTTCTGAATTATTTCTTTATACACCTTTTTAGCACTACGAGTACAGTGGCCATATCCTTCTGCTAATCTCTGTTTTGGTGCATAATAAAAAGTCTTCCTTAGGAAAAAATACCCTCAACAAAGCAGGGTAGAGGGAACATAACTCAACACAATAAAAGCCATATATGAAAAACCCACAGCTAATATCATCCTCAAGGGCAAAAACAGAGCTTTTCTCTATGCCAGGAACAAGACAAAGATGTCCACTCTTACCACTTCTGCTTAACAAAGTGCTGGAAGTCCCAGTCACAGCAATCAGACAACAAAAACAAATAAAAGACATCAAAATGAACAAGGAGGAAGGAAAACTTTTGTTATTTGCTGATGACATGATACTCTATATAAAAAAAAAAACCTAAGGATTCCACCAACAAATTGCTAGAACTGATAAACAAATTCAGTAAAGTCGCGGGACACAAGGTCAATGTACAGAAACCTGTTGTATTTCTATACAATAATAGTAAAGGAGTAGAAAGGGAAATTAAGAAATACCATTTACAATTGCACCAAAATCAATAAGATATCCGACAATAAACCTAACCAAAGAGATGAAAGACCTTTGCTCTCAAAAGGATAAAACATCAATGAACAAATTGAAAATGACAAAATGAAATGAAAAGACATTCCATGCTCACGGATTGGAAGACATTATTAAATGTCTTCCAGTATTGTTAAAATGTCTACACTACCAAAAGCAAACTACACATTTAATGCAACTCCTATCAAAATACCGAAAGCATTTTCAGAGTTACAATAAAGAATCTTAAAATTTGTATGGAATCACAGAAGACCCCAAATAGCCACAAAAACCTTAAAGAAGAAAAGCAGAGCTGGAGGCATTACAATTCCAGAGTAGAGGTTATATTACAAAGCTACAGGGATCAAGACAGTATGGTACTGGCACAAAAACAAACACATAGATCGATGCAACAGAATAGAGAACCCATTCCCACAACTGTATGGCCAATCAATTGACAAAGCAGAAAAGAATGTCCAATGGGAAAAAGACAGTCTCTTCAACAAAATGTTGGGGGGGAAAACGACAGCGACATGCAAAAGAATGAAACTGGACCACTTTCTTATACCATACACAAAAATAAATTCAAAATGGATGAAAGACCTAAAGGTGAGACAGGAAACCATCAAGATCCTCGAGGAGAACACAAGCAGTAACCTCTCACATTAACCATAGCAACTAGATTTGTCTCCTGGAGCGAGGGAAACAAAAGTAAAATATAAACTATTGAGACTCCATCACAAAAAAACTTTTGCCCAGTGAAGGAAACAATCAACAAAACTAAAGGCGACCTACAGAATGGGAAAAGATATTTGGAAATGACACACCCAGTTAAGGGTTAGTATCCACAGTATGTGCAGAACTTGTAAACCTCAACACCCAGAAACCAAATAATCCAATTAAGAAAGAGACAGAAAACGTGAATAGACGTTTTTCCAAAAAAGACCTCCAGATGGCTAACAGACACATGAGAAGATCTTCAATATCAGTGATTATCAGGGAAATGCAAATTAAAACTACAATGAGATATCACCTCACATCTGTCAGAATGGCTAAAATCAACAACACAAGAAACAACAGGTGTGGTGAAGATGCAGAGAAAGGGGGACCCTCTTGCACTGTTGGTGGGAATGCAAACTGGTGCAGCCACTCTGGAAAGCAGTATGGAGGTTCCTCAAAGGGTTAGAAATAGGACTACCCTCTGATCCAGCGATTGCACTACTGGGTATGTACCTGAAGAATACGAAAATATTAATTCATAGGTATACGTGCACCCCAATGTTTTAGCTGTGTTATCTACAATAGCCAAAATTATGCAAGGAGACAAGGGTTCATTGACTGGTGAATGGATAAGGAAGTGGGATATATATAAAACATGGGATATTACTCAGCCCTCAAAAAGAATGAAATCTTGCCATTTGCAGTGACACGGATGGAGCTAAAGAGTATTGTGTTGTGTGAACTAAGTTAGAGAAAGATATGCCGTATGACTTCACTCTCACATTAATTTACGACAAAACGAAGGAGCAAAGGGAAAAACAGAGAGATGCAAACCAACCAACAGACTCTTTACTATAGAGAACAATCTGTTTGTTATACAACCTGTTTCCACAGGGAAACACCACCAAAAGTAAACTATTAGGACTACATCATGGTGAAAAGTTTCTGCACAGCAAAGGAAACAACCAGCAGAATTAAAAGCATCCTACTGAGTGAGAGGAGATTTGCAAATGATATATCCAATAGAGTAGGTATCCAAATATCTAAGAACTTATAGAACTCAACACAAAAAGACCCAAGTTAAAAAATGGGCAGAAGACATGAACAGACATTTATCCAAAGAAGACATACAGATGGCCAACAGACAGACACATGAAAAGATGCTCAACATCACTCATCATCAGGGACATGCAAAGTAAAATCACAATGAGATACTACCTCACACCTGTCAGAATGGCTAACGTCAAAAACTCAACAAACAATCGTTGGCAAGGATGCATAGAAATAGGAACCCTCATGCACTCTTGTTGGGAATGCAAACTGGTGAAAGTTTCACTGCTACTGTGAAAGACAGTATGGATGTTCCTCACGAAATTAAAAATAGAACTACCTATGATCCAGTAATTGCTCTACTGAGTATTTATCTCCAAAACACAAAAACACTAAGTTGAGGGGATACATGCACCCTAATGTTTATTGCAACATTATTTACAACAACAAAATTATGGCAGCAGCCTAACTATCCATTGATAGGTGAATGGACAAAGATGAAGTGGTATCATACATATACAACAGACTATTATTCAGCCATAAAAAGGAATGAATTCTTGCCATTCACAGCAACATGGATGGAGCTAGAAAGTATAGTGCTAAATGAAATAAGCCAGTCAGACAAACACAAATACCATAGAAAGGGGATTAAGAGGCATAAACTTCCAGGTATAAAACAAATAAGTCATGGAGATAAATGCTGCAGCATAGAAAATATAGCCAACAATATTATAATAATGTTGTAGAATGACTAATGGTGACTATACTTATCTTAGTGAGCACTGAGTAATGTAGCTAATTGTTAGATCATTATGTTGTTCACCTGAAGGTTATAAACATTGTATGTCAATACCTCAATGATAAAATAGAAATAATAAAATAAAATAAAATAAAAAAATAAAATAAAATATAAAGCATAGTGTTGGAGGCAAAAGCGCCTGGGTTAAATTTATGACTCTATCGGTTATTAATTGCATATGCTTAGATCAGTTTACATTACATTGCCAAGTATCCTATAAAAACAGGCATACAATGACCAACTTCATTGATGACATAAAGCAAAATGAGATGATGACAGTAAAAACAATGTATATGTATATATATATGCATGTATAATACATGTATTTACCATAACGTTGCCGATAAATATTTATATTCATGATTTTCATGATTCTCTCAATTCCAAACCTATTTTAAATAAAATATGCATCTAATCATAGGAAAAATAAATTGTTCCCATTGACAATTACATCAAAAACAATGAAATACTTAGAAATAAATTAAACTAAGGAGGGGAAACATCTCCATACTGAAAACTAGAAGAAATTGATAAAAGTGATTGGAGAAGACCCAAATAAATGTAAAAAGGTCTTGTGTCATAGATTGGAAAAGTTAATATTGTTAAAAATGTCAATACTACCATAAATCATCTATAGATTTGATGCAGTCCCTATCAAGATTTCAATGACACATTTTTACAGAAGTAGAAGAAGGCCTTCTAAAGTTTATGTAGAACCACAAAAGACCCCACGTGGCATCACCCCACCCCCCAAAAAATATCTTGAGAAGCAGAACAAAGCAGCAGGTATCACACTTCCTGATTTCAAGTTATACTCTAAATCTGTCATCATCAAAACGGCTTGGTACTGGTACGACAATGGAGAAATAGACCGATGGAGCAGAATCAAGAGCCCAGAAATAAACCTAAGCACACTCAGTTAACTAATATTTGACAAGAGAGCCAAGGATACTCAGTGAAGAAAAGACAGTCTCTAACTGGTGCTGGGATAATTGGATATTCACATGTAAAAGAATGAAACTGGACGCATATCTTACACACTTACAAAATCAACTCAAAATATATTAAAGCCTCAAATGTTAGACCTGAAGCCATGAAACCTCTAGAAGAAAACGGGAACAAATCTCCTTGACATGGGTCTTCGTAATGACTTTTTGGGTAGGACTAACAAAGGCAGAAGCAACAAAACAAAGAATAAACAAGTCAGAATACATCAAGCCAAAAATCTTTGCACAGTGAAAGAAGCCTTCAAAAAAGTGAAAAGACAATCTGCAGAGTGGGAAAAACATTTGCAAACCATATATCTAATGATGGGTTAATATCCAAAACATATGAAGAACTCCTACAACTAACTCAATAGCAAAATACCAAATAACCCAATTAAAAAATGATCAAAGTATCTGAATTAGGCATTTCTCCAAAGAAAATACATGAAAAGCCGACAGGTACATTAAAAGATGCCTAGCATCACCAGTCATGAGGGAAGTGCAAGTTGAAACCACAATGAGATACCACCTCACACCTGTTAGAAGGGCCACCATCAAAAAGACAAGAGATAGTACAAATTGGCATGGATGTGGAGAAAACCCTTGTTCACTGTTGGTAGGTTTGTAAATTAGTGCAGCCACTGTAGAGAACATTATGGACAATTTTCAAAAAAATTAAAAATACAACTACCATATGGTCCAACAAGTTCATGGATATTTATTTCTGAGAATAAATCCAAAGGTAATAAAAACATTAACTTGAGAAATATCTGCACCCCCATGTTCATAACAGCATTTTATATATAGATAAAGACATGGAAAGTGTCCATGATGGATGAACAAAGAGTTGTGATACACACACACACACACACATATACGCACTGTACATTATACATATGTATATATCACAATTTATATATATACCACATTATGTATAACACATTATATATTATATAATATGAATATTATTTAGACATATAATATTATATAATTATATATTATATATTATATATGAATATTATTTAGACATACAAAGAAAAAAGTCTTACCATTGTGACAACATGGATGGATCTTGAAAAGACTTTGCAAAGTGAAATAACTCAGGGGCACCTGCCTGGCTCAGTTGGTTAAGCTTCTGCCTTCAGCTGGGGTCATAATCCAAGGGTCCTGGGATCCCTGTGATCTCAAGGTCCTGGGATAGAGCCCCACTTGGCCTTCCTGCTCAGCGGGGAGTCTGCTTCTCTCTCCCTCTGCCCCCCTCGCTTGTGTTTCTCGTTCTCTCATAAAATAAAATATTTTATTTTTAAAGTGAACTAATTCAGACAGAGAAACACAGATACTGTGTGATTGCACTTATATGTGGGATCTACAAAATAAAAACCTCATAAAAAAGGAGATCAGACTTGTGGTTACCAGAGGCAGAGGATGCAGTGAAGGGGAATTGGAGGATGGAGGAAGGTGGTCAAAAGGTGCAAACTTCCAGTTATGATGAAGAAGTATATATACATTATATATACATATATACACACACATATATATACATATATACATTATACATATATATGCATATATACATATATATACATATATATATATGAAACTATAGCTAACAGTGCTGTGTGATATGTGGGAAAGTTGTTAAGAGAGGAAAACTTTTTTTAAAAAATTTAATGCCAGTGTAGTTAGCATACAGTGTTATACTAGCTTCAGGCATACAATATAGGGATTCAACACGTCCGTATATCGCCCAGTGCTCATCGTGATAAATGTACTCTTTAATCCCTGCCTTCTATTTCACCCATCCCCCCACCCATGTCCCCTCTCACAACTACCAGTTTCTTCTCTATAGTTAAGAGTCTGTTTTTTGGCTTGTCTTTTTTTTTTATACTTCATTTGTTTTGTTTCTTCAAATCCACATATGAGTAAAACCGTATGGTATTTGCCTTTCTCTGATGGGCTTAATTCACTTAACATCATTCTTTAGCTCCATCCATGTCATTGCAAATGGCAAGATTTCAATCATTTAATGGCTGAATAATATTCCATTATATATATCACTTCTTTATCCACTCATCTGTCGATGGACACTTGGGCTGCTTCCATGATTTGGCTATTGTAAATAGTGCTGCAGTAAACACAGGGGTGCTTATATCTTTTCAAATTAGCATTTTCGTATCCTTCGTGGAAATGTACAGTAGTGCATTGACTGAATCATATGGTACTTCTATTTTTAATTTTTTGAGGAACCTCTGTACTGTTTCCCACAGTGGCTGTGCCAGTTTGCATTCCCACCAACAATGCACGAGGGTTCCCATTCTCTGCATCCTTGCCAACACTTGTTGTTTCTTGAGTTTTTTTTTTTTTAGCCATTCTGACAAGTGTGACATGATAGCTCATTGTAGCTTTGATTTTCATTTACCTGATGATGAGCGATGTTTTGCATCTTTTCATGTGTCTATTGGTCACTGGTATGCTTTCTTTGGAGAAATGCCTGTTCATGTGTTCTGCCCATGTTTTTAAATTTTATTTTCATTTATTTTTACTTTTTATATATTCATATATATTATTGAATTATTTGTTTACTTGGTCTTGAGCCATATAAGTTCTTTATATATTTTGGATACTAACCCTTTATTGGCATGTCATTTGCGAATATCTTCTCCCATTCAGTAGGTTGCTTTCTTTTAGTTTTGTTGATGGTTTCCTTTGCTGTGCAGAAGCTTTTTGTTTTGATATGGTCCGAATAGTTTATTTTTGCTTTTGTTTCACTTGCCTCAGGAGACATATCTAAAATAAAAAATGTTGCTATGGCTGAAGTTGGAGAAATTATTGCCTGTGTTCTCTTCTACTGTTTTTATGGTTTCAGGTCTCACATTTAGGTCCTTAATCCAAGAGAGTAAATCTTAAGACTTCTCACCACAAGGAGAAGTTTTTTTTTTTCCCCTCTATTTCTTTCTGCTTTCTTTTCTTTTTATTGTATCTATCTGGGAAGATGGATATTAGCTGAACTTATTGTGATAATCATTTCAAAATACATACAAACAATCATGCCGTATGCCTTATACACTGATGTTTGCCAATTATTTCTCAATAAACCAGGGGAGGGGAAACAGAAACACACACACACACACACACACAAAAGTATAAACACTTCTTAGATTGTTGTGTTCCTTTGGGCTCCAATACAACTGGTTTTATTTTTTAAAATCAACTTATCTACTTTATGGTTTCTTTTGAGGGGGGCATTTGTTGATATTCTCATTCAGCCATAGCTGGAAGTCTCTCAGGATTATTTTAGTCATACTTTACAAAAGATTAAGAGCTGCAGTCATCTACAGAAAGAACATCCTTGCCATTTAAGTTATTTGTGATGGATGTGGACTGGTTGATGGATTTTATAGGGGGGAAGGCTAATATCGCTTAAAGTCACCCTTTAGTCCCTTCACTACCTGACACACACAAATCTCTAGTTTTTCTTTGGTTGGTTTTTTGGTTTGTTTGTTTGCAGTTGTCTGTTTATAACCATCTTCTCTCAGGTCTTGGAATATCTTAGGGGCAGGGATCAGATCTGAGTCCTCTCTAGTCTCTTACCTTATCTAGCAATAACCTGGCATAGATAAATTTTCTGTAATTCTTAGGTGAATAAATCCTCCAACTGTTTGAAGACAGGCCAACACCCATTGGAGGGGCGACCCATTTACTTTACCCCCACAGTGTGAATTGTAATCAACATGACTCAGCTAGACAAGGTTTAAAAAAAATTCTTGGAGAAGGTTTCGGGAAGAAAGGTTTACAATTCTTTCTCTGAGAAAATGAGTGGGAAATATCAGAGAGGGTGACAGAACATGAGAGACTCCTAACTCTGGGAAACAAACAAGGGGTAGTGGAGGAGGGGAGGTGGGCGGGGGGGGCGGGGTGACTGGGTGACGGGCACTGAGGGGGGCACTTGACGGGATGAGCACTGGGTGTTATACATGTTGGCAAATCAAACTCCAATAAAAAAATATACAAAACAAAACAAAACAAAACAAAAAAAACAATTCTTTCTCTGGCACTAACCTGTGTGATCCCAGGCAATGTTTATTCCCTTTAGGCCTTAGCTACTCTGAGAAATGAGTGTTGGAGTGGGTAATTTTTGAAGTTCCTTTTACCTCTGACTTTCTATGAGGAATAATAATATCAAGTACCATTTATGTGTTAGGCCTTGAGCTGGGTACTTTAAAGTGTATATATATGCATGTGAATACATACTTACATATATACATGCATACATATTTTTTATCTCAACCTCATACCCTGCAAAATATGACCGATTCTGTCAATTTTACTGAGATTTCGATGGAAAGAATCACCAACTTGAGGTCATGTGAAAGGAAAGAAGGAAATGGTGTGCGTGATCACCCACCCTACTGGGTGACAATGGAGACCATTGCTGGACCTCGGTTGGTCTCTACCATCCAGCCATTTGGACCATGTGTCTGTTCGCTGCTGGCTCCAGAGTGGCATTTAGCTCTAGCCCTGGAAATCCGGAGGCAATGGTGATGTTCAACCATCTTTTAGGCATGTGAATAGATACTCAGACAGCCAGTGACCAGGTAAGGACCAGGTGAAAAAGAAGAAGGGGATTAAGAGTAGAGACTAGATGTAATGCTCTTTTTCTCTTCTTTCCCACTTTGAAGTCTATCTATCTTTGAAGGTCCAGACCAAGTTGTACTTCCTCTGGAGGCCTTCCAGTCTGTCTTGTCTGTCTCTCTTTTTCTTTTTCTTTCTTTTTTTAAAGTAGGCTCTCCGCCTAGCATGGAGCCCAATGTGGGCCTTGAACTCAACTGAGATCAAGA
>NW_023329982.1:0-47611 GCF_011100685.1 Canis lupus familiaris | reverse complement strand
TATTAGCGTTTTTTAGGTATATGATTCACACATATTTTCTCCCATTCAGGAGGTTGCATTTTCATTCTGTTGGTTTCTTTTGTTGTACAGAAGCTTTTTAGTTTGATTATTTAGTTTTAATCCCCCTTGTTCATTTTTGCTTTTGTTATCTTTGCTTTTGCTGTTAAATCCAAAAGATCACCAAGACCTATGTCAGGAAGCTTACCACCTATGTTTTTTTCTAGATTTTTGTTTTGTTTTGTTTTGTTTTGTTTTATGATTTCAAGTCTTTAATCTATTTTTAGTTAATTTTGGTATATTGTGTACGATAGTGGCCCAATTTCATTCTTTTGCACGTAGCAAAATTTTCCCAATACCATTTATTGAAGAGACAGTCCTTTCCTCATTATATATTCTTGGTTCCTTTGTCATGAATTAATTGATGATATATGCATGGGCTTATCTCTGGGCTCTCTATTCTGTTACATAGATCTATATATCTTTTAATATATATATATCTGTTTTTATGGCTGTACTACATTATACTGTGATTACTATAGCTTTATAATATGGTTTGAAATCAGGGAGTGTGATGTTTCCAGTTTTGTTCTTTTGTCTCAAGATTTTCTTTGGCTATTCAGAGTATTTAGTGCTTCCATTCAGATTTTACAACTGTTCTAGTTTTGTGAAAACCTCTGTTGAAGTTTTGATCGGGAGTTTGTTGAATCTGTAGACTATTTGGATACTATGGACATTTAACAATATTAATTCTTCCAATCTATGAGAAACGGGGATATCCTCTGATTTATTCATGTCTTCATTTCTCTCATCAGTGGCCTAACAGTTTCAGGGTACAGGTCTTTCACCTCCTTGATTAAATACAGATATTTTTCTTGATGCAATATAAGTGGTATTTTTTACTTTTTCTGATAGTTCATTTTAGTGTATAGAAGTTTCAACATTTTTCTGTATATTGATTTTATATCCTGCAAATTTGCCAAATTCATTTATTTGTTCTGAAAGTTTTTGGTGGAGTCTTCAGAGATATCTATATATAATATCATGCAATCGGAAAACAATGAAAACAGTGACAATTTCACTCTTCCTTTCCAATCCAATGCTTTGTATTTCCTTTTTTTGACTACTTAGTCTGGTTAGAACTTCTAATACTAGGGTGAATAAAAGTGGTGAGACAGGGCATCCTTGTTTTATTCTTGATCCTAGTGGAAAAGCTTTCAGTTGAGTAGGATATTAGCTGTGGGGTTGTCATATATTGTCTTTGTAATGCTGAAGTATATTTCCCTCTACTCTTTTAAAAGAGCTTTTCTCACAAACTGATGTTGAATTTTGCCAAACACTTTTTTCGGCATCTATTGAGATGATCATATGATTTTTAGCCTTCATTTTATTAATGTGGTGTATCATTTTGTTTGCTTTGCAGATGTTGAATCATCCTTGCATCCCTGTAATAAATCCCACTTGATCATTTTTATGATCCATTTAAATGAACTGTTGAATTCAGTTGGCTAATTTTTTTAGGATTTTTACATCTATACACATCAAGGATATTGGCCCATTATTTTCCTTTCTTGTGGTGTCCTTGTCTGGTTTTTGGTATGAGGGTAATCCTGGCCTCATAAAATAATTTGGAAGTATTCTCACCTTTTCTATTTTTTTTGGAAGAGGTTTGAGAAGCATTGATAATTCTTTGAATGTTTGGTAGCAATAACCAGTGAAGCTATCTGGTCCTGGATGTTAGTGTATAGGGAGGTTTTTTAACTGCTGATTTACCTTTTTCCAGTAAATTGGTCTATTCAGATTTTCTATTACGCGTCATGATTCCGTCGTGGAAGATTTCACATTTCTAGGAATTTATCCATTTCTTTCATATTTTCCAATTTGTTGGTGTAATGCTTGTTTATAGTAGTCTCATGATTTTTTATATGTCGTGTGGTATAGTTGTAACATTTCTTTCTTTTTTGATTTCATTTATTTGTTTTTCACTTCTTTTTCTTGGTAAGTCTAGCTAAAGGTTTGTCAATTTTATTTATCTTTTCAAAAGAACCAGTTCTTGATTTATTCATCTTTTTTCTAATTGTCATTTTAGTCTCTATTCGCATTTATTTCGGCTCTGATCTTTTTATTTCCTTCCTTCTGCTAACTTTGACTCCATTCATTCTTTTTCTATTTCCTTGAGTGGTAAAGTTAGGTTGTTTATTTGGGGATTTTTCTTTTCTTTATTTTTATTTTAAGATTTTATTTATTTATTCATTAGAGACAGGCAGAAGGCAGAAACAGAGACGAGGAAAAAGCAGGCTCCCTACAGGAGCCTGATGCGGGACTCAGTCCCAGGGCCACAGGATCACAACCTGAGCCAAAGCAGAGGCTCAACCAATGAGCCACCCAGGTGCCCCTATTTGGGATTTTCTTATTTTCTGAGAATGAACCATTTATCACTATGAAACTTCCCTATTACAGCTATGTTTGCTATATCCAACAAGTTTTGGTATGTTATTTTTCCATGTCACTTGTCTCAAGTTATTTTTTATTTCACTTTTAGCTTATTGCTGACCCACTGGTTGTTCAGTAGTATGTTGTTTACTCTCTCCATATTTGTGAATTATCCAGTTTTCTTCTTGTAAATGAATTTCTAGTTTCATATCATTGTAGTTGGAAAAGGTGCCTGATGATTTCAACCTTCTAAAATTTGTTCAGACTTGTGCAGCCCATCATATATGCTCTATCTGGAAAACGTTCTATGTACTCTTGAGAAGAATGTGCATTCTATTGTTTTTGTCTGGAATGTTCAGCAACTCTTCTTTAACCTCTTTTCTCTTCTCCACAAATTTCTACATCCCTCAATAGCTGAATAGCCTCCCCCAGATATTCTTCTATTCCCTCCCTTCTTCCCCGAC
The DNA here is from genome assembly GCF_011100685.1 of Canis lupus familiaris. Classification (NCBI taxonomy): domain Eukaryota; kingdom Metazoa; phylum Chordata; class Mammalia; order Carnivora; family Canidae; genus Canis; species Canis lupus. The sequence goes on along the minus strand of NW_023329982.1, from coordinate 44,717 downwards.
TCTTTATTAGGCTGTTGATGTAACTTTTATTATTATTTCTCTGATATGTACATTTCTTTCCACCATAATATACAATTTACTTATTTTTTTAAGATTTCCTTTTTAAGTAATCTCTACACCCAACATGGGGCTCAAACTCACAATCCTGAGATCAAATGTCTCACATTCTACCAACAGAATCACCCAGGTACCTCTACAATTTACTTATTTTCCAATTAATTAATTGATGTTGGTTTCTCATTATTGAATAAAAACTCCATGAAGGAAGGAATATTTTCTTTTGTTCACTTGATGTGTCCTCACTTTCCCAGAACAGTGCTTAGCACAGAACAGGAACACAATAAATATTTGTTGATAAATGAATAAACAGCTTATTCTAATTTTATATTACAGATATTGTAGGAACAACTCTGGCAAAGACCAAATTTTTCCTATGTTAGAAGGGGAATAGGAAAAAGAAAAATTATGATGGAAAATTCAAATTTATTTTGAGGGCAGGGTCACTGAAAGAACATGTTAGGGTAGGCTGAATTCAGTATTAACATACATAAACTAGATATATAAAAGCCTCATAACATTGCCTATATTTTATTGTACAGATTTATTTTTTACTTATTTATAAAAATATTGCTTAGCTATCACATAATTACTGAATCTGGCCAAGATAAAGGTATAAAGACCTGATTTACTATCCTATCTAAAACTACTAAGAAATAAATTAAAATATAGGAAACTGGATTTTAAGACATTGAATATAAGGTAAGAAAGGATAGTGATCCCTGAATGACAGAAGACATATAAAGAAAGTCTTAAAATTGCCCTAAATTACTACCAAGAGAGTTTTAAAATAATGGTGCAGAAAAGGAGAACCCATTTGGAGCCCTACAGCCAGTCTCTCTAAGTTTAGGAGACTGAACTAGGATCCAAGGAGACCAAAAAGGGTAGAACTGAAAGGACAGAGTAACAGGAAGGAGACATCACAACAGATCAAGAGTTCTGAAAAATCAGCAGAGGATCACCTTTGAATCTTCACCTGAGGACTGATGAGTGCATGCGAGGATTTAACCACGAAAGAAGTGCTTGAAGGAATTGAAGGAAACATTTTCCAGGGATCACACAGGACTGGTAATAGTGTTTGTTCATACCAGCCATAGTGGAAAATTACATAATTTATTGGGCTTCAGGTCTAGTATTCAGAAAGTTTCACCTCAGTAATGGGGCAAAATTGGCTCTAATCAAATGTTCCTCTGGCTCTCCCCAAAACACTAAAAAGCAGGAGCAAAGGAAATCAAACTATTTCTAAGTAACTAGACTATATCCCAGAAAAGAAGTTCAAGAATATTTAAATACAAAAAAACTTAGCACCCCAAAGTTTAGGATTTACAATATTTGACATCAATTAAAAATTGCCAGTTAGGCAAGTGAAGCATAAAATACAACCCATAATTAGGAGAAAAATCAATCAAATTCTATACAACAATGACACAGATGATAGGATTAGTAGAAAAGGCATTAAGATAGTTATGACTATATTGCATTTGTTCAAGAAGGCAGAAGAAATATTGAGACATGGAAATACTATATACATATATATATGTATATATACATATATCCCCAAATCAAATCAAATCTCCAAATCAAATTTCAGGAAATATAAACAAAAATGTCTGAGATGAAAAATACACTAAGTGTTTAGATTAAGTAGATTAGACATTACAAAAGGAGAGGTTAGTGAACAAAAAGATATAGCAATAAAAATTACCTAATGGAAAGCCAGAAATATTTTTAAAATCAATGAAAAGAGCATCAGTTTGCTGTTGGACAACTTCATGCATCCTATTACATGCATAATTAGAAAGGGATACAAAATATGAAGAGAAATAATATAGGTGGAAATCTCTGATTTTGACAAAAATTATAAACCCACAGACTAAAGAGATTTAACCAACACGAAGCACAGGAAAACATGAAGAAAACTACACAAAAACCTATCATAGCCAAATTACTTAGAACCAGAAATCATAAAAGCAGCCTTAAATGTAAGACTTTCTCATATATACAAAAGCTGAAAAAATTCATCACTGGTAGACTTACATTACAATACATATTGCAGAAGTCTTCTGGGCCTAAGAGCCAACTGAAACAGTTTCCAAGGGCAAAGGCAGAATAACCTGAGTAAATAAATAACAGTACTACTGGATTGTAGCTTCCCCATAAAGACCCATGAATCTATACTAATATAAATAAGTAACTAAACAAATAAATATAAAATAAATGAGAGAGGAAAGATAGCTCTTTCTTACAGCAAAATTCCAATTAAAACGTGGAAAATGAGAAAAAACAACATCACTGCCACATGGCAAAGTTAGTGGGCAAGAATCTCAGCAAAAACATGATATTTGCATAGTTTCAAAGTACCTCTTCTCCAATATTTATTACAAAGGAGAAAACAGTACAATGGAAAAAGCTGGCACAAACCACCTTAATCAGTGATCAAGTTCGACATCACCTATCCCCTGATATATGAATATATCATCGCTGTATTGTCCTTCCCAATAATACATAACTTCATGAGAATATATCAGGCAAACCCAAACTGAGTTTTTTCGAAATAATAGATCACTACCATTCAAAAGTATCAAGGTCACAAACAAGGAAAGACTAAAGAAACTGTCATAGATTGGAGGAGATTAAGGAGACATGGCCAGTAATGGAATTTGGGATTGTGATTAGATCCTGAAATAGAAAAAGGACATTACAGGAAAAACTTCATATAAGATTCAATATAAAATCTGTAGTTTAATTAATGTAACCAATATGAGTGTCTTAGTTTTGATAATTGTTTTTATTGTTATGTAAGAGGTTAACATAAGGAAGTCCAGGTGAAAGTTTACTGAAACTCTCTATTTTTGCAATTTTTCTATAAATCTAAATTATCTCAAATTAAATGATGAATTAAAAATAAATACATGGGAATGCTGAGCACGCACACACACACATGCACACACACAAATCTCCCAAGCGGAGGAAAAGATAAACCAGGTAGCAATCCGGATCTACACAAAAGAATCAAGAGTGGCAGGAATAGTTAACTACTGGGTAAGTATAAAGGACTTTTAAATTTAAATCTCTTCAAATGAAACTCCACCAAAGCCTTGTTATTTTGGATTCTGTTTTGTAACATTTCTTTATCTTCTTTTCTACCTATCTTTACTCAGAAAAGAAAATCTCAGTAGTAAAATTGGTCCAACCCATATAAATAAAAAAAAAAATGTCTACAAAAGTGCTTGTGGATGCCTCATGAAAGCAATTTGTTAGCTTAGATACAAATGAGGCACAGCCCTTCCCATCCCTGTGTCACTTTGGTTATTACCCAGACTGTCTTCTTTCTGATAAGTACAATTAAGCCATGTTTGTCTTATTAGATTACTTTAGGCTCATAAGCTTCTTCAGAAAACAGCTTGGTCTCTACCTGTTTTATTACTACTGGTGCTGTTTCTACATCCTAAATTAGAGAAACTGTGAAACTAATTAACATTCCACTCACCTTCTTCACCCTGATGATAATTGAGGTGGTCATACTGAATCAGACAATACCATCACGTAAGGTTTTTTCTCCCCATCTCCACACTCAGGCTATTTTTCATTACCTTTCTATTGTGTCCCAAAGACACTGTTGTATCTCTCTGGCATGTTCTACTGAAAGTCAGTTTACATTTTATTGTTAGCATTTGTGTTTTGATAAATCAGGAAAAAAGAAAACTAAGAAAATACGACACAAAATCATAGATGAAAGCTGATTTCTAAAGGCAAACAAGATATTTAAGCCATGGAAATATTTAGACTTCCAGCTTCTGAATGACATATAGTATCTTTTTCAAATTGCTTAAGGCATTAAAACTCTGGGGACTGTACAATTTGCAGTGATCAGCAAATAGTTGAATGGAGCATTAGCCAAGACCATAAAAACATTCTTCCAGAAGTATTTTTAAAGGAAAATACTTTTGCATGGTTTGTATTTATCACTCATTTAACAAAGCATCCTGAGCACCAATTATTTGTTGGCATTCATGCTAACCACTACAAATTCAAGTGTGAATGGGATACGAATTTTGTTCTAAAAGAGTACACAGTCTTTGGAGGGAAAATATACATGTTAGATAATTATTTTTTTCATATTAGATAATTAAAACAAATTTGCTAAGTTCTGTAAGTGCTCTTCCATGCACTCACTGATTTGACAAATCTATAGTGGTGTTTTGGTTTAATTGTATCTCACCACATTTCCTATGTTGAAATCCTAATTCCCAGTACCTCAGAATGTGACCTTATTATTTGGAGAGTCTTTCCAGAAAGTATTGAAGCAAAAGTATGGTCATTACAGTTGACCCTAATGCAACGTGACTGATGTCTTAACAAAGGAGATGTCTGAGCACAGAGATATGTACAGAGAGAAGATGATATGAAGATATGAAAACACCATGTGAAAATGAACATGGCCATTTACAAGCCATTTAGACAGTCTTCTAAAAGATTCTCACTGTCCTTAGAAGGAACCAAGCCTGCTAAGTCTTTGAGCCTCCAGAACTGTAGGAACATAATTTTTGTTATTTAAGCCACTAGTTTGTTGTACTTTGTTATGGCAGCCCTAGCAAACTAATACATGGGTTAGTTACTTCCCTAAGTGCTAGAGATGCCTAAATTGGGAGTGTGAGAAGGCAACCTGCCTTTAGGAGCTTTAGCCCTAATGGATGAAATAGTTGAAAAGTAGTCCTAATACAGAATAATAATAAAATAATAATTAAAAATAATAAGTCAGCAAAGTGCCATTAGACATAGGGTAAACTCAATCATGCTAAACAACTAAAGTGAAATATCAAGAACCAGTTGGAGTCAACTAAAAACAGACATAAAGCATGGTCTAGAAAAGAATACTGTATGTTGAAAGCTACAGAGGCATGAATGAGAGTAAGGCACATCTTCATAGTAACGGAAAAAGACAGGTTTGCATTGGGTTTGAGTCTGTAAATCTTACCTTCCTTGCTACAATACTTTTCTCAAATTTTTTAAATTTAGAAATGTATGATAATATAAGTAATCCCAGAATTTGTGGAAATGCATTATGTGTGCACTTTGTGCAATGTCAACCTATCAGATCTACATTATGGTATATTATTTTTACTCAAAGTCCATGAAGATTTTCTTTTTATTTTATTTTTTTTTCATGAAGATTTTCTATGGCTTAATGGTCAACAAAAGTTACATCAAATTTATATTTTTTAATTTAAAATTAAATTAATTTTATTTTAATTAGCAAATTTATTTTGCTGATTTTACTTAAAACAAATATAAATTTTAAAAAATTTTCATTAAGTTAGCAAACATTTTATATATGATACATTTTTTACTATATGTAACACAAAACTCTTTGCTGATAATATTCAAAGCTGTTTCATTTTTTTTAATGACACATGAAAAGTCTGAATTGTCGAAATGATAAATAGTTCTTCATAGAGAAAGGTAATCCACCCATTTGAGAAACAAAATACAGGAAAATAATATATAATATCATTAGCCAAGTTCAATCTACATGAACTATAGTAAATAGGAAGTTCACCTCTTATTATTCTTTAGAGAATAGTCTTCTAAAAAAAAAAAAAACGTACTTCATGAGATTTAGTTTGGGAGAGGTACCAAGTTTTACAACAGAAGATGTTATACCTAAAGACATATAAAAGAATACTAATATTAGCCTAATGTTCTCCAAAAGAGATCTTTCCATATATATATATAACTGAAAATATTCTGAAAATATTTATTTCATTATTTTTATTGTTTGCTGTAAAACAAATGTCAAGGTCACTTGAAAATAAGATAAAAAATGTAATCTTGGTAAGATGTTTAGTATTTGTATTAGTGTCATAGAGAAAAAATAAAATCAGACTGCGAATAAAGAGATAGAAGTAGATTGTTGGTTTAGCTATAATTAAGAAAATCACTGGAAATGGTGAAACTAGTAAGGGTAATTTCAGTTTAGGCTTGATATGTGTACATTATGTATGTTATTACAATAATGTTCTATTTTTACTTTGCTATTATCAGTATTATGAATCACATAGAGGGTTTTGTATCAAATCTCCCTTGAGTTTATTGAAGGAGAACAAATAGAATTGTGGAATAAGGAAATGGATAGACCTCTGCAAATCTAAATGAACTAGTCAGAACTAGAACTAGGCATCATTCATGGTAGGTACTTTATCATTGCTTCTTCGTCTTCTTTTTTTTTTTTTTTTTTTTTTTAAGATTTCATTTATCCATGAAAGACACAGAGAGAGAAGCAGAGACATAGGCAGAAAGAGAACCAGGCTTCCGCCAAGGAGCCTGATGCAGGACTCAATCCCAGGACCCCGGGATCATGACCTGAGCCAAAGGCAGATGCTCAACCACTGAGCCACAACAGGTGCCCCTATCATTGCTTCTTTATTGAAATATTTCCACCTACTTTTCTTGCACAGCCTCTTCTTTAAGACTGCTGCCTTCTAAATATCTATGTTCATGCTGGACAAGTGCAAGGCAAGTTTTGGTTCCTCTGATGAATAGGAATAAGCATTTTTTTGGATAATGAGAAACTTGTGACCTCCAGAAGTCTCAGGTGGTTCTTTACCGAGTGTACTCTGTGAGCCACTGAGTCAGGTTCTAGAGATACTAAAGGTCGGTAAGCATCCTCCTGGACTCATTGAGTTAATTATCCTGTAAGGAAACAAACTAGCATAAAACCACAACAGTGAGTTTTGAAATAAAAAGTGCTTCACTTCCACATACTTTCTAGTTCTACTTGTGGAAGTGAGTATGAGAAGAGCCTGAAAGAGTTGAGCCTGAGATAACATGAAAAAAGCTTAAGCAGGAATGATACAGAAACTGAGTTTTTACAACATGATTATTCAAAATATTCTCCAAGGAACCCGGTTCATTTAGAGGGCTGTGAGTGGAAATGACTAAATTCTAAGAAGCTGACCTAAGGGAGACATAATTTACTTTCCCCTTTCCCTTTTTCTCTTATTCTTGCTGTAATCATTTTCACTCATGATTAATCTTACTGCTACAATTCATATTACAGAATTCATTATGATCTCTTTGTCATTTTATAAAATAAAATGGGACCATGTGTTTAAATGGCATTGCTACCTAAGTAATCAAACAGATTTTGGCTTAAATTTTAGAATAATTATTGCATTCCATCCATTGGTGAATCCACTGTGCATTGCCATGATGCAAGTGCTCAACAATCTCTTAATGAGGAAGAAGAGAGGAGTCCTTCTAGAAACATATCCAAAGTAGTAGCAGTTTGCATTTGAATAAAAATCTGCTTGATTCCTGTATTTGTACTCATTGGTTATATCAGCTTCTACTGTGTTATACTGTCTCTAGGTCAATCGTATCAGGAAAAAAAAAAACATGAAAAATCCAAGTTTCTAACTCCATATACAAACTTTATAGTGTATAATGTGCCTATTATTACTATTACATGGCTTAATTTTTATAGGGGCAAGCATACATACTGTCTTCCAAGTGTTTTCAATTATGTCATTCATTCCCATTTTCTGCATAGTTTCTTATATTTGCCATTCTAATGGCAATATAGCATTCCTTTAATTTAACATAGCAGTATCTGCCTAGCAGTCTGCTCACACTTGGTCATTCGGACCTTTTATTCAGCTTTAAGTTATACATATAATACAGTTACACATACAATACAGTTATAAGCATTTTTGCATATATAGGCTTTTCTCCCTTCTTGCACTATTCCTACAGAGAGATTCTTTAAAAATGGTCCTAGTAAAAGAGTATTATGATTTTCTATTATTTGTGTCATGAACTGTCAACCTCTTCATCCAAAATATTGCTCCAATTTGCAGGACCATTAGTCATATAGAAATTTACTCACTCCCAACAACTCTATGGATGTTAGGATTCTGACAATTAAAAAGATTTTTTTTTGTATATTAGGGTGATCTAATACCCCTTGTGTTATTAATAATTTTGCTAATTTATTAGTGATGTAGGCTTTTAAAGGTACTTGTTTAGTGTTTATAACTCTTTGTTCACAGTGACTAGATAACAGGTGTTTGTTAAATGATTAAATGAGTGAATAGTTCTTTGACTATTTATCCATTAAAGTTGTTTACACTTTGGATCCAAATAGAACCCTCATACATTTTAGAGCCACACATATATTCCTTATACATATGATAAGAGTGTATTCCATTACCTTTTCTTATTTTATGTTTATTTCACTTTATATATATAATCAGGGATATGTTTGTTTCATCATGAATGTTAAATGACTATTTCTTCTTTAGCCCTGAAACATAAAATGTCATTTTCTTAACACCATTAGGATAAGTATGAAATTGTATCTATTCTGTTAGCTTATTTCTTTTTAAAATTTTCAGCTTTGAAATATAATTGACAAAATTGTGAGATATTTAAAGTATACAGTGTGATTTTATATATATGCACATATATATACACATATATACACATACATATATATATGTATATAGGATTCTCCTACCTAGTTAACTAAAACATTCATCACTTCACATATTTATCTTTTTTGTGTGTGTTAAGAATATTTAAGTTCTACTCTCTCTCGGCGAATTTCAATTATATGATACAGTGTTGTTAACTGTAATTTATGTTAGATCCTCAGACCTTATTCATCTCACAGCTGAAAGTTTGTAGCCTTGTACCATCCTCTCTCTATTTCCCCCACCCTCAACTAATCACTTACCTATTCACTGTTTCTATGACTTTTTTTTTTTTAAGATTTGCATGTAAGTGGTACCATGCAATATTTGTCTTTCTGGCTGCCTTATTTCACTTAGCATGATGCCATTAAGTTCCAAGCACATTGCTGCAGATGTCAGAATTTCCTTCTTCCTATGGTTCAATAATATTCCATTATATCTATATGCCACATCTTTGTCCATTCATTCATTAACGTATGCTTAGGTTGTTTCCGTATCTTGACTATAGTGAATAAAGCTGCAATGAACAAGGAGTGCACATATCTCTATGATACTCTATTTTCATTTTAGCTGCATATAGACCCAGAGGTGAGATTGCTGGTTCATATGATAGTTCTATTTTAATTTTTTATGTTTTCCATAGAGGCTGCACCAATTATATTCCTGTCAATAGAGTGCAAGGGTTTCCCTTTCACAACATCCTGCCTAACACTTGTTATCTTCTGTCTACTTGAGGATAGCTATTCTAATAGATGTGAGTCTATATCTCATTGTGGTTTTGATTTGCATTTCTCTGATGGTTAATGATATTGATTAGCATCTTTTCATCTGCCAGTTGGCCATTTTTATGCTTTCTTTGGAAAAATGGCCATTCAGTTCCTTTGCCCATTTTAAAATTGTTTTGTTTTGTTTCATCTGTTTGTTTTTGCTGTTGAGTTGTACGAGTTCTTTATAAGTTTTGGATATTAACCATTAATAGGTATATGATTTGAAAAATATTTCTCCCATTAGTAGGTTGCATTTTCATTTTGTTGATGCTTTACTTTGCAGAAGCTTTTTAGTTTGATGTAGTCTCATTTATTTTTGCTTTGTTTCCTTTGCTTTGGGTGTCAAATCCAAAAAAAAAAAAAATCATTGCTAAGAACAATGTAAGGATTTTACCTTATGTTTTTTTCTTCTAGGAGTTTTATCATTTCAGGTCTTATGTTCAAGTTGTTAATACATTTTGAGTTGACTTTTGTATATTGTGCAGTTTTATTTTCTTTTTTTAAGTATTTTATTTTTATTCATGAGAGACACAGAGAGAGTGAAGCAGAGACACAGGCAGAGAGAGAAGCAGGCTCCATGCTGGGAGCCCAATGTGGGACTCAATCGCAGACTCTGGGATCATGCCCTAAGCCAAAGGCAGATGCTCAACTGTTAAGCCATCCAGGCATCCCAGTTTTATTTTTCTGATTGCTTTTTTAAATGTTTAAATCTACAATATATTTAGAACATATTTAAAAAGCACGAGACTAGATTTCAATTGGATATGCTTTTTCATAATGATATCCATATTTTTCTTTTTTTGTGATAGCCATATTTTTCTAATATAATTTACTCAATACTTGTCTTAAAAATTTTGTCAAAAGCAAACTGACATAATGATTAAAAGTTAAATACCTGTATAGTAAAGAAAGATGTCTGTTTTGAATTCCTGTTCACACCTTACTAGCTGTGTAACCCTGGATGAGTCACTTAATGTCTGTAAGCCTCATGTATAAAATGGAGAAAATAATAGTACTTGCTAAATAGGACTGTTATAGAATTAGAGAAGATAGCCCATACAATGTGATTACATCAGTGAGTGTAAGAGTTCAGTCAGTGCCAGTGGTTTTCCTGGTCTCAGTACCATTAAAACCCTAACCATGCACAATAAAGCATTACTTTTCTATGTATTTTTGAATTGTATTTCTATTATCTTTAATAGGTTTTAACATAATACAGACTATTCTACATAACTATTTTTTTATTTCTTTTTTCAATGTTATTGTCATATGAACATTTTACATCATTATTTTTAGAAACTCACTTTCATACCTGTGTAATAACTGAACTTCTAGATGCCCAATAATTTGCTTAAGCCTTATTCTGATGTCGAACATTATATTGTCCATTTGTTCACTGTTATGGATAAATCTTCAGTGATACCCTTTGCATTGATACCTTTGTCTCTATCTCCTATTATTTCCTTTGGATCAATTGCTACAAGGAAAATTACTGAGTTACATCCCCTATACATACTCCATTGCTCTCCAGAAAAGTTGATCTAATTTATGATAGAAGCAGCAGTTCCTGTCTTGCCAACATTAAGTTTATTTTTAAAGTCTTTGCTAACTTGATGATATAAAAATGGTATCTCACTGATGTTTAAATTTAACTCCTAGTGACTATCAACATTTTTATATGCTAAGTAACTGCTTGTTTCCTCTTTCACAGAGTTCAGCTAGGCAACGAGGTGCTCTTTGCTTATTTATCTATGTGGGAATTTGTTTTCATTATTCTTGTATAACAATTTTTTAAATACAAAAAATATTCTGGAATTTACTTTCAGTTAATTTTATGTTGTTTAATAACATATGGATGTTTTCATTTCTAATATGCCCAATCTATCAAAGTATACCTTGGACATTTTTATCAACTGGTTTATGATTTTAGTGTCCTCTGATAGCCAGAAGTCTTTCAGTTGAGACTGCAGCTGTTTACTACATTCAATTTTCTATATTTAAAATTATTTTAAGAGGGCAATTTATTTTTGTATATTATTTAATATAAGGATCAACTTAAATCCTCCCTTTAGCCAACAAACTGTTCCACCTATTATTGATTGAATGCTTCTTTTTCTACTCTTATTATTTATAATACTTTAATAACTTAGAAATTTATTTTTATAACAATTTCCTCTTAAAAATATACATTAATCATAACAAATTAATAATAACAATGTTGCCAAATACAGGTAGGAACAAAGAACAAAATCTATTTACGAGTAATCTTACAAAACTCAGAGACAGGCTTTATAACAATCCTGAGACATATTTTTCTGAAGATATAAATGTAATCATAGACCTATTTTGTTTAGAAATATAGATATACATTTTTAAACCTTTATTCTTTGTTGAACAAATATTTATTTTCCTATTAAACCGTTTCAGGCATTATGCTAGATCCTAGGGGTGTAATAGTGACATCGATAGTGGCTACTCTTAGGTAGCTTATCAATAAAAGTTAATAGTAGTAAAAAGATAAAATGACATGAACAGGTCATTATTGCATCCATGATTAACTGTGACCAAGGAGGGAAAGAGAATGCTTCAAGTGAATTTAACAGAAGGACATTAGATTTTCTGGGTATAGGGATCCCTGGGTGGCGCAGCGGTTTGGCGCCTGCCTTTGGCCCGGGGCTGATCCTGGAGACCCGGGATCGAATCCCACATCGGGCTCCCGGTGCATGGAGCCTGCTTCTCCCTCTGCCTGTGTCTCTGCCTCTCTGTCTCTCTCTGTGTGACTATCATGAATAAATAAATAAAATCTTTAAAAAAAAAAAAAAAAAAAAAAAAGATTTTCTGGGTATACACAGGAAGGTATGTCCCATGAGAGTTATCTAACCAAAGTCCTTTGGTGCCGTGATGGTTTCTCTAAAAATACCAGGAAAAAACAATCTCAGTTTGAACTTCTGTCAAACTTCTTGTCGGCAGTATTGATCCACCCATTGGGATTCAAGGTGCCTAGTTGTCATGATTAGATTTATTTGGAGATATACTCAAAAAATCTGAGCTTAGGCTATTACGCTTGATAAACTACTTGGAAAAACATTTTATAGTACATAATTTAAATTGTAGAAAAGTATTTGCTTTATAAAAACATTTTTTAAAAGATTTCCTTGAAAATAATTTTATGATCTCTGGAAGCATTTAAAGCAAAATTTGTTATACAAAAATATAATTCATTTACAAGCTCCCTAGAACCATATTTCTAATGTAAAATAAGATAAATCTTTGTCAAAGTTGAAACAACATACTTTCCAGTGGTTTTTATCTCATCTCATTCCATTTAGCATTCCTTTTTTTTTTTTTTTTTTTTCCTTTAGAGATGGGGAGAGAGAAAATCTCTCAATCTCTCAACCCTGGGATCATGACCTGAACTAAAATCAAGAGTTGGACGCTTAACCAGTTGGAACCACCAGGTGCCCTGTTTGGCATTCTAAATTGTGTTTGTGTTTTAAAGAACACCAACACTAGTAAAGTGACCTGCATAGACAGAATACTGATATATCAACAACGGTAAAAATGACCGCCATCAACACATGACCAGGATTTATGTGGTAGTGGAAAGGGAGGGTAGTGGCCTTGAAATTAAGTGATCCAGGTTTGGGTCTCTGCCTTGCACTTATTAGCTAAGTAACCTTACCAAAGTCATTTTACTTTACCGTATGGATTTCTTCTTCTGTAAACTAGCATACTGGCCCAATTCACAGCACCATTGAGTTTCACATGAGATTTGTGAAAGCAGTTTGAAAAGCATTCAGCTCTTTGTACTTTATGCTTTTCATGGTATATGGATAACTATAATAGACATACACTTTATAGCAAAATTAAGTGTTTTGTTTCTTATCTAAGAATTTGATCACCCGAGTGTTTTCTTCAGTGAGTTAGATAGCAACAAATTGCAAATCCAAGGCTTACCTTTATGTCCCATAAATGGAAACCAGTCACCCTTTGGTAATTTTTAAATGTTATTGACAACTATGTATAAAATCTTGGCTCTACTTCAGTAAAAAGGAGACTATAAAGGCAATTGAATGCAATAGGCACTGCCCCCATGATTCACAATTATGGGAACACCTGGGCCAAGGGGAAAAAAAAAAAAAGAACTTTCTGTTGATTCACTATGATAATTCATGAGACTCAAGGGCCCCTCCACGTATTTCAATCCTTGCCAGCAAGTAGGGTGATGGTCTTCAAGTGACTGCAGAATGGAGCAAGAATGAACTCACTCAAAAAATACCTCTTACAGTGATTGTTTAGAAAGAAACACTGCTTATACTGAACACCTGTGCCACTTGAAGTTACAATTTTATGTGTCCCATTAAAACACTTTCTTTAGGAGCGGCAAGGTGGAGCTATGAGCATGCTAGGAAACTCAGAGCAGTTTCTGCTAGATTGATGTTCTTTTTCCTATTCTAGGAAATTATTTTCTTTAAAAGGGCAATATTGTTACCTTATCACACTTCACAATGAAAGTTCCATGCTCAGATTTCTCCATTGTTATTTAAAGTAACTTGACAAAAATAAATAACTTGACTACACCAGCAGATATTCTCACACATTTATCAAAATTCTAAATATCTTAAACCTCAAAAATAATATGTCATTAGGTTTTTGCTTTTATATGTTAGGTTTCTGGACAATGAGACTTCTAATATTCATATAAATCTTAAGGATTTAGACTTCTCAAGATTTAGAGAAAAACTGATATTATTAGTTACTTTCATTCTGGGTATTCCTTAAACATAGGATAGAGACACAACCTCTCAAGAACACTCTTTAGGGCCAATCTGTTTCCAGTTCTTCTTAAAATGTTAATTACAAATGCTAATTTTTTTGGAGCTGTTACTGTGTTACACACTGTTCCGAATGCTTTCATTAGTGTCTTTTTAATTATTATCACAACCAGGTACAATTAAGATCTTCATTTTACAGATAAAGCATTAAGGTTTATAAAAGTTAGATAATACTCAAATTGTGAAACTAGGATTTATATTCAGGTCTGACTCAAAGTCTAAACTATTCTGTCTAGACTTGAGCCTCCAGGAGAGAAATGAAGAGTAGCAATACAATTTACTAAAGTTAGGGAAGAAAACCTCTAACAGTACAGGGAACTATTTCAGAGCAGTCATTTTATTGATATGTAACTAGAGTTTTTCAAAAGGCAGAAGAGTTATTATTACCAACTGTTATACTTAGAAGATTATGTAGTTGCAATACATGCAGATAAGAAATTGGATTAACCTGAGATTCTCATGCCCAATGAAATGATTATCAGAAAGTACTTATTTCTGATTAAAATCTGTAAGATAGCTTTACCCTGAACTGTATCATGGGGATTTTATCTTAGTAAATGGTACATATCATGAAAGCTGGTGGAAGACCCCCAAACTGTATTGCTAGGAAGGTTTTAATTGTCATGGAAGTCACCTAATAGAGCTTTAGTTTTGCTCTGTGAGAGGAGCAATGGAAGACAAAGCCATGGCAAGAGCAGGAAGACTGAGATTCCACCCCTAGTTCTCAAGGCTATTGAAAGGCATTGGGGCTATTCCCACACTCATCTGCTATCTCACCTTATTGGTGTTGGACAGCACTTGGACAGGCAGTTCCTTTAGATCTGCTAGGTCCTCTTCTTGAACTTCTCCAAATCCTGAGCCAAGTATGTGTGCAGCTCCATTGCAAAGGTCACCAGCTTTTCCTACGGGTCACTTGCAGCATCAAGAATGGAGATAATGAGGGACAGATACATAGTACAGCCTATCTATGTAAGCCCCAATTTGTCTAGGCTCTCAAACACTTTGCTTCCAACTGGAGATGGGCTGGTCTACACTGACTTCAGGTTAAGGGGCAACAATCTTCACAGATTGACTTCAGGCTTGATATTAGAGATAAGGTCAACAGCCTGCATGAACAGCTCCACCAGCTCCCACAATCATATAAAGTCTAATCCCTATAATAAAACATCTCAGTCTGTATTATTCATAACAAATTTCTAATCAGATACTGACTGATACAATACTATTCCATGTGTTTCTTTAGCTCCTACAATGATCTGACTTAAACTGTGCTACATGACCAAAGAAACATGGATATGGACCACATCATAATTGTCTTCCTGAAATTGCTCCCATGGAGTTATATTTAAGAACAATGCCATTGTTCATTGTCATTGATGGAGAAGTAGCCTTATAAAACTTGTCATCATGTTTACTGTAATATATTAGAATATTACTATTTTATATGGTATCTTTATGAGGAAAAGGGGGCAGAATATCTCCTTGAGTTTGGTAATAGGATTAATTGTAAATTTCCCAAACAAATATATTATTCTTCATGAACACTGGGCATCTTATACATAAGACTCTTTGCTAGGGGCTCACATCAACCCCTAGCAAGTTCAGAGCCACATTCACAATCCACCTGGAACAACTGATGTCCTCTTTTACTGCATCTTACTTTTGCATTTTTTCTTATTCATTTTATTTGACATGTTCTCATTTTTAAGTCATCTGAACACTTTTTTAACAGAACAGGGTAAAAATTAAAGTTGTAAATGTCTGAGTCATTCAGAACAGAGGGCTTTCATTTCACTTAAGTGTTTTACTATTTCTAATTTTTTTCATTATTACTACTGAAATATATAGAATCAAAGGAAAGCCACCAGAAAGCCCTCCTTACTTTTGTTAAAATAGTATTTTTTATTAAATTTGATCTCCTCAATAGCCCTCCAAGATAGATCTTACATTAAGCAGACTCAGAGTTTAAGAAACCAAAAGATATCTAACTAATTATTGAACACCTATACCGTTCAAAATATTATTCCAAGCAGTTATCACATTTTACATGTGAGAATATTCAAGAACAGAGGGGTTATCTATTCCTAGCACAAAGAAATTCTGTAACTTGCCCAAGGCCAATAGCTGGGAACTGGCACAGCCATGATCCATGAACCATGATGCTGGCGTCCACACTGCTGATACTGACTGGGTGGTATTACCTCAATAAGGTCTCACAAGTCCTTGCTTCACAAACTTTTCACTTTGTGAAAGTTTCTGGACTAATATAATCTTTCTATTTAAAATATATTTTCATCTACTCAAGCTCTTCCTATAATTTTCCTTTTTTTTTCTTTTCTAAGAACACTTGCTTAAATCATCTCCTTTTAAAACTTAAACTGTATTATCCCTAATTTAAAATCTGTGGATTATTTTATTGTATATTACATTAGATTGTTATAGATTAAAAAATATGCATACCATATATTTTAATATGAGTGCTACTCCTTTAAATAACTCATCAGTATTTAATGATAAATAGGTTTTGAGTTTAAAGGCTCCATTTACTCAAGAATTTTGAGAAACATATTTCTAGTATGAAGCAGAGATTATAAATATTCACCCAGGTGAATTTTGATTCAAAAATGTATTTTATTTAGTCAACATTTCATTTTTTTCCTCTAATCTACTTTTTTGAAGTATAATTTATGTTTAATAAAGAGTACATATTTTATGTTTACTGTGCAATGAGTCTTCACAAACATTTGCATTCATATATCCAGCATCAATTAAGACTTAGAAACTTTTCAGCATTCCCATAAAGTTCCATCATTCCTCTTTACAGTTAATGCATCACCCAGAGTGAATTCCTCTGTGATTGGCTCCTTTCACTTATCATCCATTTTGTTGCACATACTAGAAGTCTGTTCCTTTTCATTTATAATGATATTCTATTGTATGGCTACATCATAGTTGGTCCACTCAACTGTTAATGGCCATTTCAGTTGCTTCCAAGTTTTTGGCTAATAAGAATAAAGCTTCTATAAACATTCATGTTTAATTATTCATGTAGACACATGTCTTCCTCTTCTCTTGGGTAAATACCTATGAGTTGAAATCTGGGCCATCTAGTAAATACATGTTTAATTTATATAAGCAGCTGCAAATTGTTTTTCAAGTGATTGTTTTATTTTTGCCACAAATAGAAATGTCTGAGCATTCCACACTCATCCCAACACTGGTTATTGTCAATACTTTGCTTCGTTTTTGCCTTTCTAGCAGGTAAAGATTCTTTATAGACCCTGGATACAAATCCTTTGTTAGATATATGTATTACTGATATTGTTTCTTAGTCTGTAGCCTCTCTTTTTATGTTCTTAAGACTGTCTTTTAAGGAGCAGAAGGTTTGGGATCCCTGGATGGCGCAGTGGTTTAGCGCCTGCCTTTGGCCCGGGGCGTGATCCTGGAGACCCGGGATCGAATCCCACATCCGGCTCCCGGTGCATGGAGTCTGCTTCTTCCTCTGCCTATGTCTCTGCCTCTCTCTCTCTCTCTCTCTCTCTCTCTGTGACTATCATAAATAAATTTAAAAAATTAAAAAAAAATAAAAAATAAAACCTTATTAAAAAAAAAGGAACAGAAGGTTTTGATTTTAATGAAATCCAATTTATCTTTTTCTACCTATATATTAGTATTTTTTTTGTACTGTGCATAATAAACTTTGCTTACCCTAAGCTTCTTCAGAATTTTCTAAGTAAAATAATCATGTCTTCAATGGCAGTGTTACATTTTTCCAAAATGAATGATACTTTTTTTTGTCTTTTTTTGTCTAGGACTTCAAGTATAATTGTGTGTGTGTGTGTGTGTGTGTTTTAAGATTTATTTCTTTATTTTGGGGGGGAAAGAGAGAGAGAGAGAGAGAGGAGGGCCAGAGGAAGAGAGAGAGAGAGAGAGAATTCTCAAGCAGGCTCCCACTGAATGCAGACACAGCCTGATGAGGCCTCGTTCCATCCCAGGGCCCCAAGATTACGACCTGAGCCAAAAATTAAGAGTCAGATGCTCAACGAACTGAGCCACCCAGTGCCCCTCAAGTATGATTTTAAATAGATATTTTGATAACAGACATCCTTGAGGTTTTTTTTTCCTAATATTATGGGGGAAGCAATCAACTTTCACCATAAAGATGATGTTAACTATAGTTGTTTTATTGGGTGATAGAAATTTAGTACTATTCTTAGTTTGCTGAGAATATAAAGTATTTCTTATTAGCATTCCAAAGTCTGTGGACTGTATGGCGATATTTCCTTTTTTATTCTAACATTGATAATTTGTATTTTTCTTTTTTTCCTATTTGGTCTTTTCAGGCAAATCAATTCTATTAATTCTTTCAAAGTAACAACTTTTGGTTTGCTATTTCTCTCTGATATTTGTTTCATATTTCATTGACTTTCTGCTCAAATCAAGATAAAAATCTCTCCTATTTGTTTTAGCTTATTTAACATTTTTCTAGCCTTTAAGGTAGAAAATTAAATTGTTAAATTTAACCTTTTTTGTTATTATCAATTTCCAATTTAATTCTGTTGTCAGAGAGCTGACTGTCGGATTTTAATCTTTCAGATCTCAGTATGAAAATTATGACTTAAATTATGACACCGGTACACTAAAAAATAGTATGTATTCTGAAATTGTTGGATATAAATTCATACAAATGTTAGGTATATAAATGGTGGATAGCACTCAGATCTCTTGTTTCCTAACTGTTTTTTTCTTTTTTTAAAAAAAATCACAAGTTTCTTCCCTCCTTTTTTAAATTTATTTATTTTTAAGATTTTATTTATTTATTCATGAGAGACACAGAAAGAGAGAGGCAGAGACACAGGCAGAGGGAGAAACAGGGTCCATGCAGGGAGCCCAATGTGGGACTCGATCCTGGGACTCCAGGATCCTGCCCTGGGCAGAAGGCAGGCACCAAACTGCTGAGCCACCCAGGGATCCCCATCTTTACTGTTTTTTTTTTTTCTACTTGATCCATCAATGACTAAGAAAAGGTAATTAAAATCCTCAAGTATAACTGAGGATTTATTCATTTCTCTTCTCATTTCTGTCAGTGTTTGCTTTGTGAGTTTTGAAACTCTATTATTAGGTGTAAAAATATTTGCAATTTTTATAACTTTTTGATGACTTGCACCTTGTCCCATAATAAAATATCTTTATTTCTTCTAATACTATTTGTTGAGACCTTCTTGTTTAGGTCATGCCAAGGTTCTCCAGGGGTTTTTTTGCATGTATTTGTACATATTTTTTTTTCCATACTTTAAGTTCCCAGGTTATTTATATTTTTAAATTTAAAATGCTTCACTTATTATAACATATACTGGGATATTTATTTTTTTCTGAGAATATGAGTCCTTTAATGAGAATATTTTATAGTTTCTGTAATTATAGATATGGCTGGATTTAAATCTACCTGGTTGTTAGTTGTTTTCTATTTTGTTGTTATTCAAAAATTATGCTTAGTATTTGCTCTAGAATCAAGTATTCATTTTAGGCCATTTAATTGAAATCAGAACTTTACCATTTCACTTTTCTTACCTCATGTTTCCCACTTTACTTTTTGTACTTTCTACTTCTCACTCCTCACTTCACACCTGATATTTTGGAGTTCCTAATTCCAACTCCCCACTTCAAAATATAATAAGCTTATAATGTAAGCATACTTACAGTTTTCCCCTGCTATCCAAGAGTAGAGCTATAAAGTTCATATGAAAGTCTTGGTATGGACATATATTCTTATTCCCCCAGGGTAAATAACCAAGGACTAGAATGATTGAGTCATTTGGAAAGTATGTTTAAGTGTTTAAGGAACTGTCAAACTCCTTTCTAAAGAGGTTGTATTATTTCATATTCCTACCAGCAATATGTGAGAATTCCACATCCTTTGTAACACTTGTTACAGTCCATTCTACTAGGTGTGTAGTGGGGCCTCAATGTGGGTTAATTTTTATTTCATGATTACTAATGATATTAGGCATCATTTCATGTATTTATTGGTCAATACACATTCTTGTAAAGTGCGGATTCAAATCCTTTACCAATTTCTTAATTGAATTGCATTCTTATCATTGAGTTTTAAAGTTATATATTTTGAATGCGAGTTTTTTTGTCTTGAATAGGTGCTACAACTATTCTTCCAATCTGTGGCTTGTTTTTCATTTTCTTAATGGTGTCTTTGAAGAGTAAAGTTATCTATCTACATAAATTATATTTATATCTATATAAATCTATATGACATATATTTTCAGATTTTTATTTTCTAAGAAAAGGGTTTTCCTATGTTTATTGTAGAAATTTTATAGGTTTTTTTTTTTAAGATTTTATAGATTTATTTGAGAGAAAGACCATGCATGAATGCATGACTGGGGAGAGGGGCGGAAGAAGAGGAAGAAAGAACTCCCTGCTGAGCAAGGAGCCTGATGTGGGGCTTGGTAAGAGGATCCCAGGATCATGACCTGACCTGATCAGCTTAACTGACTGAGCCTTCCAGATGCCCTGAAATTTTATAGTTTTAAAGTTTACTTTTTATGTCTATGATCAATTTCAAGTTAGTTTTTATGTATTGCGTGAATTATGGTTGTTGAATGTTCTCTGTATGGATATTCTATTGATCCAGCATCACTTGTTGCAAAGACATTCTTCTTTTCCATTGAATTACCTTGACATCATTATTGAAAAATAACTGACTATATATAGTATAAAACACTATATATAAATAGAATTATATAATATGCTACATATATATTCATATACTATATAATATATAAAACTAATATACTACATAGAATAGAACTGTATATATACTATATGTATATTATATAATGGAATATAACCAAAGAGAGGGGAGGGGCAAGGTGGAGAAAGAGTAGGGTCCCCAAGTCACCTGTCCCACCAAATTACCTAGATAACCTTCAAATCATCCTGAAAATCTACGAATTCGACCTGAGATTTAAAGAGAGACCAGCTGGAACACTACAGTGAGAAGAATTCGCGCTTCTATCAGGTAGGAAGACGGGGGGGAAAAAAGAAATAAAGAAACAAAAGGCCTCCAAGGGGGAGGGGCCCCGCGAGGAGCCGGGACTGATGCCGGGGGAGGTCCCCAGGACAGTGAGAGCCCCGTCCCGGAGACGCAGGAGCTGCCACCGACCTTCCGGGGGGGAAAGGGGCTCGCAGGGAGGTGGAGCAGGACCCAGGAGGGCGGGGATGCCCTCGGGCTCCGGGGACACTGACAGACACCTGCGCCCCCGGGAGAGCGCCCCGAGCTCCCTAAGGGCTGCAGCGCGCACGGGGGACCCGGAGCAGCTCGGGGGGGCTCGGGGGCGGGCTCCGCAGAGGGGGGCTGCGGGGCAGCAGCAGCTCTGGGGGGCTCGGGAGCGGCTCCGCGGAGGGGGCTGCGGGGCGGGAGGAGCTCGAGGGGAGCTCGGGGAGCGGCTCCGCGGAGGGGGCTGCGGGGCGGGAGCGCAAATCCCCCAGCGCAGGCTCCCGAGAACAGGGCGTCGGGACACAGCCCAGGATCCCGCCTGCCCCCGGGACAGGCAGAGGCCGGGAAGGCCCCAGGACAGCGAGGACGCTCCTGCCCCAGCTGAGCAGATCAGCGGCCCCGCCCCGGAGCCTCCAGGCCCTGCAGACGGAGAGCTCCGGAGCTACTGCGGGGGCTGACTCCAGGGCTGCAGAGCTGGCCCCGCCACTGGGGCTGTTCCTCCAGGGGCCTCACCGGGTAAACAACCCCCACTGAGCCCTGCACCAGGCAGGGGTCAGAGCAGCTCCCCCAAGTGCTAACACCTGGAAATCAGCACAACAGGCCCCTCCCCCAGAAGACCGGCTAGAAGGACAAGTTCCAGGGGAAGTCAAGGGACTTAAAGTACACAGAATCAGAAGATACTCCCCCGTGGTTCTTTTTGTTGTTGTTGTTGTTTTGTTTTGTTTTGTTTTGCTTTTTGATTTGTTTCCTTCCCCCACCCCCCTTTTTTTCCTTTCTTTTTCTTTCTCTTTTTATTCTTTTTTTATCGTTTTTTTCTTCCTTTTTTTTCCCTCTTTCTCTTTTCTTTCCTTCTTCTCTCCTCTCTTTTTCTCCTTTTCCCAATACAACTTGCTTTTGGCCACTCTGCACTGAGCAAAATGACTAGAAGGAAAACCTCACCTCAAAAGAAAGAATCAGAAACAGTCCTCTCTCCCACAGAGTTACAAAATCTGGATTACAATTCAATGTCAGCCAATTCAGAAGCACTATTATACAGCTACTGGTGGCTCTAGAAAAAAGCATAAAGGACTCAAGAGACCTCATGACTGCAGAACTTAGAGCTAATCAGGCAGAAATTAAAAATCAATTGAATGAGATTCAATCCAAACTAGACGTCCTAACGACGAGGGTTAACGAGGTGGAAGAACGAGTGAGTGACATAGAAGACAAGTTGATGGCAAAGAGGGAAACTGAGGAAAAAAGAGACAATTAAAAGACCATGAAGATAGATTAAGGGAAATAAACGACAGCCTGAGGAAGAAAAACCTACGTTTAATTGGGGTTCCCGAGGGCGCCGAAAGGGACAGAGGGCCAGAATATGTATTTGAACAAATTCTAGCTGAAAACTTTCCTAATCTGGGAAGGGAAACAGGCATTCAGATCCAGGAAATAGAGAGATCCCCCCCTAAAATCAATAAAAACCGTTCAACACCTCGACATTTAATTGTGAAGCTTGCAAATTCCAAAGATAAGGAGAAGATCCTTAAAGCAGCAAGAGACAAGAAATCCCTGACTTTTATGGGGAGGAGTATTAGGGTAACAGCAGACCTCTCCACAGAGACCTGGCAGGCCAGAAAGGGCTGGCAGGATATATTCAGGGTCCTAAATGAGAAGAACATGCGACCAAGAATACTTTATCCAGCAAGGCTCTCATTCAAAATGGAAGGAGAGATAAAGAGCTTCCAAGACAGGCAGCAACTGAAAGAATATGTGACCTCCAAACCAGCTCTGCAAGAAATTTTAAGGGGATCTCTTAAAATTCCCCTTTAAGAAGAAGTTCAGTGGAACAATCCACAAAAACAAGGACTGAATAGATCTCATGATGACACTAAACTCCTATCTCTCAATAGTAACTCTGAATGTGAACGGGCTTAATGACCCCATCAAAAGGCGCAGGGTTTCAGACTGGATAAAAAAGCGGGGACCCATCTATTTGCTGTCTACAAGAGACTCATTTTAGACAGAAGGACACCTACAGCCTGAAAATAAAAGGCTGGAGAACCATTTACCATTCGAATGGTCCTCAAAAGAAAGCAGGGGTAGCCATCCTTATATCAGATGAACTAAAATTTACCCCAAAGACTGTAGTGAGAGATGAAGAGGGACACTATATCATACTTAAAGGATCTATTCAACAAGAGGACTTAACAATCCTCAATATATATGCCCCGAATGTGGGAGCTGCCAAATATATAAATCAATTATTAACCAAAGTGAAGAAATACTTAGATAATAATATGCTTATACTTGGCGGCTTCAATCTAGCTCTTTCTATACTCGATAGGTCTTCTAAGCACAACATCTCCAAAGAAACAAGAGCTTTAAATGATACACTGGACCAGATGGATTTCACAGATATCTACAGAACTTTACATCCACACTCAACTAAATACACATTCTTCTCAAGCGCACATGGAACTTTCTCCAGAATAGACCACATATTGGGTCACAAATCGGGTCTGAACCGATACCAAAAGATTGGGATCGTCCCCTGCATATTCTCAGACCATAATGCCTTGAAATTAGAACTAAATCACAACAAGAAGTTTGGAAGGACCTCAAACACGTGGAGGTTAAGGACCATCCTGCTAAAAGATGAAAGGGTCAACCAGGAAATTAAGGAAGAATTAAAAAGATTCATGGAAACTAATGAGAATGAAGATACAACCGTTCAAAATCTTTGGGATGCAGCAAAAGCAGTCCTAAGGGGGAAATACATCGCAATACAAGCATCCATCCAAAAACTGGAAAGAACTCAAATACAAAAGCTAACCTTACACATAAAGGAGCTAGAGAAAAAACAGCAAATAGATCCTACACCCAGGAGAAGAAGGGAGTTAATAAAGATTCAAGCAGAACTCAATGAAATCGAGACCAGAAGAACTGTGGAACAGATCAACAGAACCAGGAGTTGGTTCTTTGAAAAAATTAATAAGATAGATAAACCATTAGCCAGCCTTATTAAAAAGAAGAGAGAGAAGACTCAAATTAATAAATCATGAATGAGAAAGGAGCGATCACTACCAACACCAAGGAAATACAAACGATTTTAAAAACATATTATGAACAGCTATACGCCAATAAATTAGGCAATCTAGAAGAAATGGACACATTTCTGGAAAGCCACAAACTACCAAAACTGGAACAAGAAGAAATAGAAAACCTTAACAGGCCAATAACCAGGGAGGAAATTGAAGCAGTCATCAAAAACCTCCCAAGATACAAGAGTCCAGGGCCAGATGGCTTCCCAGGGGAATTCTATCAAACGTTTTAAAGAAGAAACCATACATATTCTCCTAAAGCTGTTTGGAAAGATAGAAAGAGATGGAAGTACTTCCAAATTTGTTCTATGAGGCCAGCATCACCTTAATTCCAAAACCAGACAAAGAACCCACCAAAAAGGAGAATTACAGACCAATATCCTTGATGAACATGGATGCAAAAATTCTCAACAAGATACTGGCCAATAGGATCCAACAGTACATTAAGAAAATTATTCACCAAGACCAAGTAGGATTTATTCCCGGGACACAAGGCTGGTTCAACACCCGTAAAACAATCAATGTGATTCATCATATCAGCAAGAGAAAAACCAAGAACGATATGATCCTCTCATTAGATGCAGAGAAAGCATTTGACAAAATACAGCATCCATTCCTGATCAAAACTCTTCAGAGTGTAGGGATATAGGGAACTTTCCTCGACATCTTAAAAGCCATCTACGAAAAGCCCACAGCAAATATCATTCTCAATGGGGAAGCATTGGGAGCCTTTCCCCTAAGATCAGGAACAAGACAGGGATGTCCACTCTCACCACTGCTGTTCAACATAGTACTGGAAGTCCTAGCCTCAGCAATCAGACAACAAAAAGACATTAAAGGCATTCAAATTGGCAAAGCAGAAGTCAAACTCTCCTTCTTTGCAGATGACATGATACTCTACGTAGAAAACCCAAGAGACTCCACCCCAAGATTGCTAGAACTCATACAGCAATTTGGCAGCGTGGCAGGATACAAAATCAGGGCCCAGAAATCAGTGGCATTTCTATACACTAACAATGAGACTGAAGAAAGAGAAATTAAGGAGTCAATCCCATTTACAATTGCACCCAAAAGCATAAGATACCTAGGAATAAACCTAACCAAAGAGGTAAAGGATCTATACCCTCAAAACTATAGAACACTTCTGAAAGAAATGGAGGAAGACACAAAGAGATGGAAAAATATTCCATGCTCATGGATTGGCAGAATTAATATTGTGAAAATGTCAATGTTACCCAGGGCAATTTACACGTTTAATGCAATCCCTATCAAAGTACCATGGACTTTCTTCAGAGAGTGGAACAAATCATCTTAAGATTTGTGTGGAATCAGAAAAGACCCCAAATTGCCAGGGGAATTTTAAAAAAGAAAACCATAGCTGGAGGCATCACAATGCCAGATTTCAGGTTGTACTACAAAGCTGTAGTCATCAAGACAGTGTGGTACTGGCACAAAAACAGACACATAGATCAATGGAAGAGAACATAGAATCCAGAAATGGACCCTCAACTCTATGGTTGACTAATATTTGATAAAGTAGGAAAGACTATCCACTGGAAGAAAGACAGTCTCTTGAATAAATGGTGCTGGGAAAATTGGACATGCACATGCAGAAGAATGAAACTAGACCACTCTCTTGCACCATACACAAAGATAAACTCAAAATGGATGAAAGGTCTAAATGTGAGACAAGATTCCATCAAAATCCTAGAGGAGAACACAGGCAACACCCTTTTTAAACTCGGCCACAGTAACTTCTTGCAAGATACATCCACGAAGGCAAAAGAAACAAAAGCAAAAATGAACTATTGGGACTTTATCAAGATAAAAGCTTTTGCACAGCTAAAGATACATCAACAAAACTAAAAGACAACCTACAGAATGGGAGAAGATATTTGCAAATGACATATCAGATAAAGGGCTAGTTTCCAAGATCTATAAAGAACTTATGAAGCTCAACACCAAAGAAACAAACAATCCAATCATGAAATGGGCAAAAGACATGAACAGAAATCTCACCGAGGAAGACATAGACATGGCCAACACGCACGTGAGAAAATGCTCTGCATCACTGGCCATCAGGGAAATACAAATCAAAACCACAATGAGATCTTACCTCACACCAGTGAGAATGGGGCAAATTAACAAGGCAGGAAACCACAAATATTGGAGAGGATGCGGAGAAAAGGGAACCCTCTTGCACTGTTGGTGGGAATGTGAACTGGTGCAGCCACTCTGGAAAACTGTGTGGAGGTTCCTCAAAGAATTAAAAATAGACCTGCCCTATGACCCAGCAATGGCACTGCTGGGGATTTACCCCAAAGATACAAATGCAATGAAACGCCGGGATACCTGCACCCCGATGTTTATAGCAGCAATGGTCATGATAGCCAAACTGTGGAAGGAGCCTCGGTGTCCAACGAAAGGTGAATGAATAAAGAAGATGTGGTTTATGTATACAATGGAATATTCCTCAGCCATTAGAAACGACAAATACCCACCATTTGCTGCAACGTGGATGGAACTGGAGGGTATTATGCTGAGTGAAGTAAGTCAATCGGAGAAGGACAAACATTATATGGTCTCATTCATTTGGGGAATATAAATAATAGTGAAAGGGAACAGAAGGGAAGGAGAAGAAATGGGTAGGAAATATCAGAAAGGAAGACAGAACATAAAGACTCCTAACTCTGGGAAACGAACTAGGGGTGGTGGAAGGGGAGGACGGCAGGGGGTGGGGGTGAATGGGTGACGGGCACTGAGGGGGGCACTTGACTGGATGAGCACTGCGTGTTATTCTGTATGTTGGCAAATTGAACACCAATAAAAAATAAATTTATTATTAAAAACATGAATATGGGATCCCTGGGTGGCGCAGCGGTTTAGCGCCTGCCTTTGGCCCAGGGCGCGATCCTGGAGACCTGGGTTCGAGTCCCACGTCGGGCTCCCGGCGCATGGAGCCTGCTTCTCCCCCTGCCTATGTCTCTGCCTCTCTCTCTCTCTCTCTCTCTCTGTGACTATCATAAATAAATTTAAAAAAAATAAAAAAAAATAAAAGTAAAAACATGAATATAACCTTACATATGGTTCTATTTATTTACATTTTGTACAGTTTCTTTGATCCTAATGTTTATATTTTTATTCATACCAATTTGTCCTGCTTTCTCTATCTAAGCCTTAAAGTTAGGTAAGATAATTCCTCAATTGTTTTCTTTTTTTAATTTAATTTTTTTCTTTTTAAAATGGTTTAGATTATTCTATAGTAGTTTGTTCACATAAATTTTAGAATAAATTTATACAAAAAGCCTGATGGAATATTGATTGTAATTGTCTTGAATCTATTAGATTCAGTTGATTCATTTAGGATAGTTGTCATCTTTTTTATTTTTTATTTTTTGTATTTATTTATGATAGTCACAGAGAGAGAGAGAGAGAGGCAGAGACACAGGCAGAGGGAGAAGCAGGCTCCATGCACTGGGAGCCCGACTGGGATTCGATTCCGGGTATCCAGGATAGTGCCTTGGGCCAAAGGCAGGCGCTAAACCGCTGCGCCACCCAGGGATCCCCAAGGATAGTTGTCATCTTAATGATAAATATGACTCTTCCAATCATAAATATGGTATATTTCTTCATTTATTTAGATTTTATAATTATTCTCACCAATGTTTTGTTGCTTTCACGTGGAAGTCTAACCTCATTTGTTAGATATATACCTAGGTTTTATTTTAGAGTGGACACTACTGTAATTTTAAATTAAATGTTAATATTTTATTTTCTAATCATTCCATACTGTCATTTAAGAACATAATCAATGTTTTTATTAAACTTTATTCTATGACTTTAATAAACTTAATTGTTTAATTCTAATCATTATTTTAAATACCCCCTGGACGTTTCCAGTAAAAAATCATATGACTTCCAAAAACAGTGTATTTTACATTTTCTCTCTGAACTTTATGATTTTATTTCTTTTTCTTGTATTTATTGCAATGGCTACAAACTCCAGTATAATGTTAAATAGAAATGGTGAAAGCAGGCATCTTTTGCTCCCAATTTCAAGGACAAACAATTTCCAGAATTAAGTATAGTATTGGCTATAGATTTTTCATAGATGGCCTTTATCTATATGTACAAGTTTGTTACTATTCCTAGTTTAGCAAGAGTTTGGCTATTATAAATAATACTACAATAAACACAAAGGGGCTCATGTATCACTTTGAATTCCTGTGTTTTTTTTTTTTTTTATTGGGGGGGGTATATATCTAGTAGTGCAACTGCTGGATCATAGTAGTTTTATTAGTAGTAGTGTAAACTACATAGTGTAGTTTTATTTTTAAATCTTTTGAGAGAAGTTCATACTGTTTTCCACAGTGGCTACACCCCTTTGCATTCCTATTAACAGTGCAAGTGGGTTCCTTGTTCTCCACATCCTTACCAACACTTGTTTTTTCTTGTGTTGTTGATTTTAGCCATTCGACATGTGTAAGGTGATATCTCATTATACTTTTGATTTTCATTGCTCTGATGATCAGTGAGGTTGAGCATCTTTCATGTGTCTGTTGGTCATCTGTCTGTCTTCTTTGGAGAAATGTCTGTTCATGTCCTCTGCCATTTTAAAATTAGATTTCTTTACATATTTTGCATGCTAACCCTTTATCAGATATTTGCAAATATCTTCTCCCATTTAGTAGGTTGCCATTTAGTTTTGTTGATTGTTTCCTTCACTGTGCAAAGCTTTTAAAAATATCTATATCTATATATATATCTATATCTATATCCAGTTCCAATGGTTTATTTTTGCTTTTATTTCCCTTGCCTCAGGAGACATATCTAGAAAAATGTTGCTATGGCTTATGTCAGAACGATTAATACCTGCACTGTTTTCAAGGATTTTTATGGTTTCAAGTCTTACTTTAGGTTTTTAATCAACTTGGTGTTTGTTTTTGTGTATGATTAAAGTAAGTGGTCCAGTTTCATTCTTTTTCATGCAGGTGACCAATTTTCCCAACACCATTTACTAAAGAAACTTTTTCTTGTTGTATATTCATTCTTCCTTTGTTGAAGATTAACTGACCATATAATTGTGAGTTTATTTCTGGGTTTCTGTTCTATTCTACTGATCAATGTATCTATTTTTATGCCAGCACCACACTGTTTCAATTACTACCACTTTGTAAAATAACTTGAAATCTGAAATTGTGATACGTCCAGTTTACTTTTATTTTTCAAGATTGCTTTCACTATTTGAAGTCTTTTGTGGTTGCATACAAATTTTAGGATTGTTTGTTCTGGTTTTGTAAAAACATGCTGTTGGCATTTGATAGGGATTGCATTAAATTTGTAGATTGCTTTGGGTATTATACACATTTTATGAATATTTGGTCTTCTAACTCATGAACATGGAATGTCTTTCCAGTACTCTGCCCTATTTTGAATTTCTTTCATTAGCATTTTAGAGTTTTCAGAGCACAGATCTTCCACTTCTTTGGCTAAGAGTATTCTTAGAGATTTTACTATTTTTACTGGAATTGTAAATGGGATGGTTTTCTTAATTTCACTTTCTGCTATTTCATTATTAGTATATAGAAATGCAACTGATTTCTGTAGGTTGAATTTGTATACTGCAACTTTATTGAATTCATTTATCAGTTCTAGTAGGTTTTTGATGAAGACTTAAGAGTTTTCTATATAAAGTATCATGTTATCTGCAAATGAGAGTTTTACTTCTGCTTTACTAATTTGGATGCCTTTTATTTATGTTTTCTGATTTCTGTGGCTAAGACTTCCTATATTTTGTTGAATAGAAGTGGTTAGAGTAGACTTCCTTGTCTTGTCCCTGATCTTAGGAAAAAAGCTCTATTTTTTTACCATTGAGTAGGATGTTGGCTGTGGATTTTTTCATATAAGGCTTTTATTATGTTGATATATGTTCCCTCTAGACCTGCTTTGCAGAGGGTTTTTATCATGAATGGATGTTTGTACTTTGTCAAATGCTTTCTCTGTATCTATTGAAATGATAGTAAGGTTTATATCCTTTCTCTTTACTGATGTGAGGTATCATCTTGATTATTTTGCAAATATTGAACCATCCTTGCATCCAGGGAATAAATGCTACTTGATTGTGGTGTATGATTTTTTAAAAATATATTGTTGGATTTGGTTTGCTAGTATTTTGTTGAGGATTTTTGCATCTATACTCATGAGAGATACTGGCCTGTAATCTTTCATTGTGATGTCCTTATCTGGTTTTGGTATCAAGGTGATACTAGCCTCATATAATGAATTGGAAAGTTTTCCTTCCTCTTATATTTTTTTGGACTAGTTTGAGAAGAATAAGTACTAACTCCTCTTTAAATGTTTGGTAGAATTTGCCTGTGAAGCCATCTGGTCCTGGACTTTTGGGTTTTGGGAGGTTTTCTTTGTTTTGTTTTGTTTTTAATTACTGGTTCAATTTCATTGCTGATAATTGGTCTATTCAAATTTTCTTTTTTCTTCCTGGTTTAGTTTTGTAATAATCATGTATATTTTAAAAGTAAGAGGACAAATAGTCTTTTATATTAACCCAGCCAATTTACCATCTCTATCACTATTCCTTAACTAAAGAAGATCCAGATCTCCTCTGGTATCACTGCTCATCAGCCTGAACAACCTCCTGTAGTATTTCTTGTAGAACAGTTCTGCTAGCAACAATTTCCCCTGATTTTTCCTTCACTTGACAATGTCTTTATTTTATTTCAAGCATGAATATTATCTTCTCTCTCTTTTATTTTCTTATGTTTACACCTTCAGATTGGCAGTTATTTTCTTTCAGTATTTCAAAGATATTCTCTATAATTTCTACCTTATATGTAGATTGTTTTTCTGTAAAGTCTTTTCAATATTTTTTCTTTTGATTTTCAATACTTTGATTAAAATATATATAAAGATACAGTTTTCTTTAAATTTAGCCTATATGATATTTACTGAGATTCTTGAGCTGTAAATTTATGTTTTTCACCAAATTTGATATTTGTTTGATCCACTATTCCTTTAAATACCAACATATTGGCCAATCTCCCCACATCTTTGGTGAATCTCATCCATATTTAAAACTTTTGATATTATCCCACAGATTCTGGATGATTCCTTAATTTTTTTTGATTCCTTAATTTTTGACAATCTTCTTTTCTCTATTATTCAGAATAAATAATTTCTATTTTTCTACCTTTGAAATCACTGATTTTTTTTTTGTTCCTCTGTGATCTCTACCTTCCTATTGACTCTCTTCATGGAGATTCACCCATAATCTCATATGTATTATAATTCAGCTCTAAAACTTTATTTGGTTCTTTATGTAAATTATATGCACTACAGGTGTTGAGTATTGTTATGATTCTCTGAAGAATGTCAATGTTGCTGTTTTCCCAGGATATCAACTCAATCCAATTCAGACCATAAGCTGTAACTCAGTTCATAAATTAGTCTTCTCAGGCTGCCATACAAAATACTGTGGACTGGGTGACATAAACAATAGAAATTTGTTTCTCAGTAGGCTGTGAAGTCTAAGGTCAAAGTGCAGGTCAATTTGGTTTATGGTGTCACCTATCTTTCTGGCTGGCAGATGGCTGCCTTCTTGCTAAATGAATTTGGGTGTTACATAAACATTCAGTCCATAATATTACATTCCTGGTTCCTCCAAATTTATTTTCTTCTTACATGTAAAATACATTCATTCCACCTCAACTATTCTAAAAGTCTTAATTCCTTTCAACCTCAACTCTAAAGTCTAAGATCCAGAGTCTCATTGAATACCATCTAAATCAGGTATGGGTGAACCCTGAGGTACAATTCATCCTGAGGCCCATAGTAAACAAATGGAACATTTTCCCATTAATCATAAGTTTAGGCATCAATTCTCCCCAAATTGATCTATAAAGTGCAATATATTCCCAGTGAAAATCCCAGTAGATCTATTTATTAGCAAAAAAAGTAAATATGTTAGATAAAATTGTCCTAAGAATCCCTTTCATTATTAAAAAATTGTAATTGAAGTTGCAATTTAAATGAGATAATATGGACATTCCTAATTTGATCATGAGTGTATGAATCTGAATAAACATTTTGTAAAACTTTTATAAGTACATCCTAAATATCTATTTATAGTGTGTATATATGAACTTAACAACATATATTTAAACTTATATGTGAACAATACATAATTAATAATAACTATATATAGTTAAGGTATAAAGTAAATGGTATAAATTAAGGAAAATAGTATAAATTATATAAGTATATAAAAATAGTTTGAAATAAAAGATCAGTGCAGCCCTAGCAATCAGCTTGACTGCAACCTCATGCAAGCACTAGACCAAGAACCATCCAGTTAAGCTACTTCCAGATTCCTAACCCACAGAAACCGTGAGATTTTGTTTTAGATGTTTGTTGTTTTAAGCCAAGAAGTTTCCTGTAATTTTTTACACAGGACTAGACAGCTAGAATTTCTTCTATTTAATAAAGAACATCTATGAAAAGCACACAGGTAATAGCATACTTATGGTGAAATATTGTATGCTTTCCCCCCGCCCCACATGAGGAACAAAGCAAATATGACTACTCTTGCCATCTCTATTCAACTAGAGTTTACAGTCTGTGCAATGGGTACCAAAAAGAAATAAAAACATCCAGATTGTAAAAGAAGAAGTCAAACTCTATCTGCAGTTTTTATTTTCTGTATAGAAAATGCTATGGAATCTATAAATAAGCCAGTAGACTTTATAAATGAGTTTAACAAGGCTGCAACATACAAAATCAATCTATAAAAGTAAACTATAGTTCTCTTACTAGCAATGAACAATCAAAAGTTAGCATTTTAAGAGACTCAACAATATGAAATATTTAAGGGTAATGTGACACAAGGTATGTATACTAGTACCCTGGAGACTACAAAGTATTACTGAAATTAGGGGATACCTAAATAAGTGTAAGGATAGACAGTGTTCATGGACTGAAACACATATTGTTTAGGCATCAGTTCTCCCCAAATTGATCTATAAAATGCAATGGATTCCCAGTAAAAATCCCAGCAGATTTATTTAGTAGAAACTGAAAGGCTGATCTAAAGTTCATATGGAAATGCAAATGACCTAGAACAACCATAAAACTTTGTAAAAGAGGAATAATGCTAGAGTATTGTACTACCCAATTACAAGACTTATCAAGAACTACAGAAATTCAAAGAGTGCTTATTGTCATGTAGATAGGAAAATTGATCAATGGAACAGAATAAAAAGTCTGAAACCACACACTTGCACACTCAATTGATTTTGGTAAAGACACAAAAACCAATTCTAGAGGAAATACTCTTAATAAATGGTGTCAGAATTATTAGATATTCACATGCAAAAATGGAACCTAAATTCATACCTCACAGTATACACAAACTTAACTCAAAATGGATTTAAAGATCTAAATGTAAATCAAAAGGCTAAAAATGTCTTCTTTTTTCTTTTCTTTTCTTTTTTTTTTTTTTAATTAAGCTCCATATAGGGCTTGAACTCACTATCCTGAGATCAAGACTTGAGCAGAGATCAAGAGTTGGACACTTACCCAACTGAACCACCCAGGTGCCTTGTTTAAAGCTGAAAAAAAAACTTCTAAAATAAAACCTAGGAGAAAAACTTTGCAACCATGGATTAAGCAATGACTTTTTCAGATAGCACACCATAAACTTTATGCACATAAGAAAATAAATCATAAATTGAATTTTACCAAAATCAGGAACTTCTTCTGCTCTTCAGCAGATACTGTTAAGAGAATAAAAAGACAAGCTACAAAGGGGGAAAGAAATATCACAAACCTCATATTTGATAAAGTTCTTATATCTTGAACATTTACAGAACTATTGGAACTTATTAATAAGTAAATAACCCTATTAAAAATGGCCAAAAGATTTGAACAGACACTTTGCTAAAGAAAATGTATAGACAACAAATATGCACATAAAAATATTCTCTATATCTTTAATCATTAGGGAAATTGAAATTAGAATCTTATTGAGAGGACACTATAAACCAAATAGAATATCTGAAATTAATAAGATTGATCAGGTGCTAGTAAAAATCAAAGGAACTGTAAGATCGCAGACACTGTTGACTGTAAGAAATATGGTTACAAACACTTTCGGAAGCAGTTTAGCAGTTTCTTAACTATTGAAACAACACCTAATATGTGATACACATACTATCACATACCAATGCCATGTCTAGATAGGCATACAATAGGAAAACACGCAAAAGGTATGTATAATGCCCAGAGCAGCACAATTCTTAAGAGCCAAGATTGAACCAACTCAAATGTTAAACAAAAGGATAATTGATATATAAATTATTTATCAATAAAATAAAACCACCAATAACAAATGCAACACATAGATGATCCTCACAACCATAATGCTGAGCAAAATAAAGAAAACAAAAATTCACATGTTGTATAATTCCATATATAAAAGCTCAAATATAAACATACCTAATACATGGAGTTAAAAATCCAGATATGGTTACCCTTGATGATATGGAGGAAAATAGTGACTAGAAAAAGGCATGAGAGGGGGCTTCTCTGGTATATGCAATAATTTGCATCTTCATCTAGATGTGCATTATACAAATCTTGTACATTTTAAAATAAAATAACTATTGAAGTGTAATGGACATAACTGCAAATATTTAAATTGTATAATTAGATAAGTTCTGCCAATATGTGACCAATGAAACTGTTACCACAATTAAGTTACAGAGCATACCCCTCCTTCCTGTCCTTCCCCTCCACATGCCACTACAGCATCTACTGACTTGCTTTCTGCCACTATAAAAACTAATTCACATTTTCTGAGTTTATAGAAATATAATCATTCAGTATGCTTTTTAGCTTTTTATATTCAGTATAATTATTTTCAGATTCATTCAGGTTGTTGCATGTATCATAAATAGTTCATTGTTTCTATTATGAATAGTATCCTCCTGTATGAATACATCCCTATTTGTTTATATTGTCACCTGTTGATGGACCTCTGAATAGGTCCCAGTTAGTGGCTATTACAAATAAAGCTGCTGTGAACATCTTTTTATGGATGTATATTTCCTTTTCTCTTGGGTAATTCACATTTTGAATGCTAATACACTTATTATTTGTGCCATTTTGTGTATGTTATATTTTAATTGAAGGTTTACATTTTAAAAAGACTTCATAAGAAAGAAATCAGAATATTGATCATAGAGACAGTAATGGCACACTTTAAGAAAATTTCTACAATTACGAAATTAAAACAAGAGTATCTGAGTATAAAATTGAGGCTATTTTATTTCAATGGAAGTATTCCATGCAAAACAAAAATTAAAGTCTTGTTTTTTAAATTGTAGTATAATATTTTAATTGCTATAGAATAGAAAGAATATTCTAAAGTTGTTATTCGAAACATACATACTCACACACACTCATAAAACATGCTGGATAAAGCCACAGTTTAGTGTTTTGTTAGATAATTTCAGTTGAGTCCAGCCTTCCAGTCATCACTGCCAGGATGCTGACACATGAGGAAAACCATCTTGAATTCTCCAGACCAGCCCATCTGCCAGTAGAATATCACCAAATCATCTCTGCAATCCTATGTGTAATAAAAGTTCTCACTGAACCCTGTCCAAATTCCTAACACACAGCAGGCTGAGATAGAATAAAATGATGACTGCTTTAAGTTGCTAAATTTCGATGTAGTTTATTCTAATGAGTAACTGAGACAAAAGGATTGGATTGGATTTGCATGATGAATAAGAAAAGGAGGACACAGGGATGCCTGGGTGGTTCAGTAGTTGAGTGTCTGCCTTTGGCTCATGGAGTGATCCCAGGGTCCTGGGATGAGTCCCACATTGGAATCCCTGCAGGGAGCCTGATTCTCCTTCTGCCTGTGTCTCTGCCTCTCTCTCTGTGTCTCTCATTAATAAATATATAAAATCTTAAAAAAAAAAAGAAAAAGAAAGAAAAGAGGACATGAAGAAAAGAGAGTAGAAGGAGGAGTAGAGCACTGTTTTTCAACCTTAGCAGAACACTGGAATCATTTGAGATTTTGTTGTTGCTGTGTTTTTCATTTTGCTTTGTTTTGTTTTTTGTTTTAATGTGGATGCCAAGGTTCCACTTTCAAGTGTCTAATTGAATTGGTATAGATTGTAGCTTGAGCATTAGGATTTTAAATGCATCTGAGGTGATTCTACCAGTCTAGGTTCACAATCACTAGTATGGAGTATACTAATTCCTCATTTTTGAATAGGAATGAAAATGTACATTTTATTGCTTTATTTTGATAATCAGAGAATATAGATTATATGCTATCTTGGAAACTTAAAACTAACTCTATATATTTAAACATCACAATGTTAAATGGTGAAAAGCAAAAAAACATCGATGAAATATCCAGCATGTAATTTTCCTCAGGTAAATGAAGGTAAACAAAAAGGTCAACATTAATTTTTAACAATATTAAAAATTCACTAACTAGCAAGAAGGGGATTACGTATAATAAATAAAAGTAAAATAAATATGAAATATTGCCCTCCACCAACAAAGAGTAAAAAGAAAAAGAAACTTGAAGACATCTCTTTGATTTTGCCTTAAGAAGTAGACAAAACTAAGTAAGAATGAAGAATTTAACTATTAGGGCTAATAAATTCATATTTGTATATTAATACATTACATTTTATATCCAATGAATTCAATTTGCTTTTATAAGCCTCAAGCCAAATCACTGACATCATCTCTGAAGCTTTACTCCAATTCCTATCAACCACCAGGTACAATGCATTCTACAAGTCCAGCGTCTCTCGAATGTACCTGCTTCTCTTCACTTCACAATTCCATGACACTATTGCCTACACCACCATTAGCGCTAGAGTTTATCACTTGTTGCCCTTGTCTCTCCTCTCCAGACCCTCCACATTTTGACTTGCCCTTGCCGAAACATTCTCTGCATTGAAACAGAAGTATTTGAAAATATGTTATCACTTCACTGCCATTTTCCTGTGATATAGTAAAAGATAGACACGTGCTTATAAATGAGATGTTTATCTATTTTTTTCTTCAAGTGGAAAAAAATGACTAGATGGATTTTTGCCCAATTTTCCAAAAAGAATTTTTTTATCCTAACTTGAAAATTAAGCTCTAGAAGATATTTAAAAAAAAAAATCACTGTTGGGAAGCCCCTCGAGGGTACCCCATAGAAATAAGCAGTCTTTCACCACAGCAGCTTCGTGCACTTACCTGCTGTTGGGCTTATGCTGTACATTGTCTTGTGGATACATAAATCTGGCATCTGAAGCAGCAGGCTCACGACTCTACCCAGCAGCACTGCATGTCTATAAAATATAAATTATATAATCTGAATTGATGAAAATATCTTCTACCAAATAAGTGAATAAATATTAATGTATGAGCTTAAATATTTATTCATATCACATGTACATACATACGTGCACATACATATGCATATATACATATACACACAATAAATACGTTGAATATTCCAAAAGTCATGATATGGTGAATAAGACAGATTAATTCTTGTCTTCATGGGATGTAAAACCTAGGGTTGAAGGTTAATTACATACAAATAATTACAGATGCTTTATTAAATTACAATTGCCAGGAAAGATCTATATTTAAATCCTGATTCTCATTTATATTTTCTTGTAATAAAATCACTGCATGAGAAAGTTTTACACGACTGTTACTGTATTGTAGTAATGGCAAGGTGGGGCCTAAGGATTTTGGACTTTCACAGAAAGAATATAAAATTATCCTTTCCCCGGACCTATTATAACTGTTATACCTCTACATTTGATCCTGCAGTAATATATATCATGGTATCATTATAATAAAAAGGATACTTAAGAGAAAAATTACAAAAGAAAAAAGCATCTTATTTCAATTCTTTCCAAAGAAAATTACACAGAGATTTACAACCAGGAAGGGCATTAACAAAATATCTTTTCTTCCTCTCAAGAAAGAAAATGAAGCCCAAAGAAGTGAAATAGCTTGCCCAAGATTGCCTCAGCTGTTCTATAGCAGTGTCTTAAGTCCATTCCATCAAAATAACAACCATGTGATGTTACTTTTAGAGTATAAATATGGAAATAGGATAATTACTTCTAAGATGAATCTCTAAATTAATCTTAATTCTTTAGTCCATTTAAGCAATAAGTTATTTACCGAGTATCTACCACGCAAGATTCTATGAAGCTGCAAGTTGAACTGACTTGTTCTGTGCCCCTAGAGAGACTGCAATGTACCGGAAAGGATAAATCAAGTAAGCGAACCATTTTAAACAAACTGGGAATTGAATAATAAACACACACATTATTGTAAGTCTATACTTGGGTTCTTTTCTATCCAGTGGAAGTATGAGAATTAAATGAGATAAAATATTCAAAAGTGCCTGAGATAGTAATTATCAAATGTTTGCCTTTTAAAATTATTAATTGCTATAAAATCATTAAAAATAACAACAACAACAAAGTGTTGGGGGAAAACAGTACATCAAAGAAATAGATACCTGGACATTTTAAATGAAATGCAGAGTGATCTGATTCTCCAGATAATTAAGCAACATATAAATCTAAGTGATCTGGTCTGTTTCTTTGCCTTTGAGGCAAGCCTTTCTCTTCAGAACGGAGTCTCAAAGCCCCAACATTCATTGTTTACTGATTCAGCTGATGGACAGGGCCTGAGCTTCCACAGTAATACACTGATTTGCTATTTGCTTTAGAAATAAATGTGGCTTAACTGGGCTTTATTTATTGATTAGTTGGAATGGGCCCAGACTACCAATAAGGTCTGTAGGAGGAAACCAAGGAGGCCTGCTTCCAGGAAAGGAAATTTAAAAAAAAAATGCTCTTCTAGCTGTGTTGATGCTGAAGCAAATTTTCCAATGCCAGGAATGCCTGGGGATGCCCCTTTCATTTTTGTTTAAACCCGACTACAGAGTTGTGAAAAGCAGAGAGCAAATAGTACTTGATGCCACACAAAGCATTCAGCAAACTCTCCCATAACTTTGGAGGCAGGGGGGATGATGCTGCAGATGGGAAACTGCCTGACATGTATACAAGCTGACAAGGATTCCAACCCCCAATGATTCTACAGAATCATTTTCTCTTTAATGCAGGATTCCCACCCCAGAACTTCATTTTCTATTATTCTGCTCTCGGGCTACTGTCAGCTTCCGGGCAGGACTGCTTCTGAAACTGCAGTGAACCATTTAGCCACAGAGGTTTGCAAAACAGGAAGATAAGATAAAAGTGAGAAATACCCACACTGGTTCAGGGAAAAGCTGTGGGTTAGCTGAAGAAAAGGAACAACCCCATGTCACGATGCATTGAGGGTGTCTCTCCGCATTCAGGCCTCCCTAGTGGACAGCAGTCAAAACAATATCAATAGTAATGATAATGTCTAAAACATACTGAGAATTTTCTAAATGTGAAAAGCTTTATATCAGTTATTTCTCATCCTTAGTCCACTCTGTGAGATAGGTAGGATTATTTCCATTTCATACATGACAACAGTGAGGCTCAGCGAAGCTCAATATCCCCAGCTACTAGGTGGTAGATCCTGGGAATAAACACAACGTGTCTCATTCCAAAGGTGATGCTTCTTTCAAAATGTCATATGATTATAAACATATCTCCTATGTCAATGCACATCAAATTTAAGGTAGTGATTACTTCTGGGTAAGAAGGTACAAAGGAAGATGAAGTTTCAACTACAATCTATCTATAATATTTTACTTCTTCAAGTGTAGTAAGACAAAAATATGGCACAGTGTTAGTATTTAAGATGATTCTTTGTCAGGCTGTTATCTTTTTTTAAGATTTATTTATTTATTTATTTATTTATTTATTTATTTATTTATGAGAGAGAGAGCATACATGTGCAGGGGGAGGGGCAGAGGGAAAGAATCTTTAAGCAGACTGTTGAGCACAGAGCCCAGCTCAGGGCTCCATTCCAGGATCCATGAGATCATGACCTGAGCAGAAACCAAGAGTCAGATGCTCAACTGACTGAGCCACCCAGGCACCCCTGTACTGTTTTCTATAGTTTTCTGTGGTCTTGAAGTATTTAAAAATTGTTTCTACTAAGTGGCAAAGCTATGGTTCTTTCTTTGCTAGTGGAATTATGTCAGGAAACCAACACATTACTCATAAAATGAAAATAGGAGGGCTCTGATAAGATATTAAAATCCTTTCTATCCGCTTTCTACTGATAGAGATTAATGACTGTCATGAATACAGTCAGCTCCCTTCACAAAGGATAAAGATTTCCTTTGACAACATTTATTTAATCTTAGGCAATTCTCACTTTGTACGATAAGAGACCATAAAAATAACCATGCAAGCTGAAACTGTGTAAAACAGTCTTAATAATCAATGGGAAAAATTATAATTGCTCTCTGACCCTTAAAAGTTTTGTCAAAATAGTCAAAACTCTCCTATTATGAATTGCAAATATACAGAAAATGTTTATTTTTTTTATTTTTTTTTATTTTTTTTTAATTTATTTTTTATTGGTGTTCATTTACTAACATACAGAATAACACCCAGTGCCCGTCACCCATTCACTCCCACCCCCCGCCCTCCTCCCCTTCTACCACCCCTAGTTCGTTTCCCAGAGTTAGCAGTCTTTACGTTCTGTCTCCCTTTCTGATATTTCCCACACATTTCTTCCCCCTTCCCTTATATTCCCTTTCACTATTATTTATATTCCCCAAATAAATGAGAACATATAATGTTTGTCCTTCTCCGACTGACTTACTTCACTCAGCATAATACCCTCCAGTTCCATCCACGTTGAAGCAAATGGTGGGTATTTGTCATTTCTAATAGCTGAGTAATATTCCATTGTATACATAGACCACATCTTCTTTATCCATTCATCTTTCGTTGGACACCGAGGCTCCTTCCACAGTTTGGCTATCGTGGCCATTGCTGCTAGAAACATCGGGGTGCAGGTGTCCCGGCGTTTCATTGCATCTGTATCTTTGGGGTAAATCCCCAACAGTGCAATTGCTGGGTCGTAGGGCAGGTCTATTTTTAACTGTTTGAGGAACCTCCACACAGTTTTCCAGAGTGGCTGCACCACTTCACATTCCCACCAACAGTGCAAGAGGGTTCCCTTTTCTCCGCATCCTCTCCAACATTTGCTGTTTCCTGCCTTGTTAATTTGCCCCATTCTCGCTGGTGTGAGGTGGTATCTCATTGTAGTTTTGATTTGTATTTCCCTGATGGCAAGTGATGCAGAACATTTTCTCATATGCATGTTGGCCATGTCTATGTCTTCCTCTGTGAGATTTCTGTTCATGTCTTTTGCCCATTTCATGATTGGATTGTTTGTTTCTTTGGTGTTGAGTTTAATAAGTTCTTTATAGATCTTGGAAACTAGCCCTTTATCTGATATGTCATTTGCAAATATCTTCTCCCATTCTGTAGGTTGTCTTTGAGTTTTGTTGACTGTATCCTTTGCTGTGCAAAAGCTTCTTATCTTGATGAAGTCCCAATAGTTCATTTTTGCTTTTGTTTCTTTTGCCTTCGTGGATGTATCTTGCAAGAAGTTACTATGGCCGAGTTCAAAAAGGGTGTTGCCTGTGTTCTTCTCTAGGATTTTGATGGAATCTTGTCTCACATTTAGATCTTTCATCCATTTTGAGTTTATCTTTGTGTATGGTGAAAGAGAGTGGTCTAGTTTCATTCTTCTGCATGTGGATGTCCAATTTTCCCAGCACCATTTATTCAGGAGACTGTCTTTCTTCCAATGGACAGTCTTTCCTCCTTTATCGAATATTAGTTGCCCATAAAGTTCAGGGTCCACTTCTGGATTCTCTATTCTGTTCCACTGATCTATGTGTCTGTTTTTGTGCCAGTACCACACTGTCTTGATGACCACAGCTTTGTAGTACAACCTGAAATCTGGCATTGTGATGCCCCCAGATATGGTTTTCTTTTTTAAAATTCCCCTGGCTATTCGGGGTCTTTTCTGATTCCACACAAATCTTAAAATAATTTGTTGTAACTCTCTGAAGAAAGTCCATGGTATTTTGATAGGGATTGCATTAAACGTGTATATTGCCCTGGGTAACATTGACATTTTCACAATATTAATTCTGCCAATCCATGAGCATGGAATATTTTTCCATCTCTTTGTGTCTTCCTCCATTTCTTTCAGAAGTGTTCTATAGTTTAGAGGGTATAGATCCTTTACATCTTTGGTTAGGTTTATTCCTAGGTATCTTATGCTTTTGGGTGCAATTGTAAATGGGATTGACTCTTTAATTTCTCTTTCTTCAGTCTCATTGTTAGTGTATAGAAATGCCACTGACTTCTGGGAATTGATTTTGTATCCTGCCACACTCCCGAATTGCTGTATGAGTTCTAGCAATCTTGGAGTGGAGACTTTTGGGTTTTCTATGTAGAGTATCATGTCATCGGCGAAGAGGGAGAGTTTACTTCTTCTTTGCCAATTTGAATGCCTTTAATGTCTTTTTGTTGTCTGATTGCTGAGGCTAGGACTTCCAGTACTATGTTGAACAGCAGTGGTGAGAGTGGACATCCCTGTCTTCTTCCTGATCTTAGGGGAAAGGCTCCCAGTGCTTCCCCATTGAGAATGATATTTGCTGTGGGCTTTTCATAGATGGCTTTTAAGATGTCGAGGAATGTTCCCTCTATCCCTACACTCTGAAGAGTTTTGATCAGGAATGGATGCTGTATTTTGTCAAATGCTTTCTCTGCATCCAATGAGAGGATCATATGGCTCTTGGTTTTTCTCTTGCTGATATGATGAATCACATTGATTGTTTTTACGGGTGTTGAACCAGCCTTGTGTCCCAGGGATAAATCCTACTTGGTCATGGTGAATAATTTTTTAATGTACTGTTGGATCCTATTGGCCAGTATCTTGTTGAGAATTTTTGCATCCATGTTCATCAGGGATATTGGTCTGTAATTCTCCTTTTTGGTGGGGTCTTTGTCTGGCTTTGGAATTAAGGTGATGCTGGCTTCATAGAACGAATTTGGAAGTACTCCATCTCTTTCTATCTTTCCAAACAGCTTTAGGAGAATAGGTATGATTTCTTCTTTAAACGTTTGATAAAATTCCCCTGGGAAGCCATCTGGCCCTGGACTCTTGTGTCTTGGGAGGTTTTTGATGACTTGCTTCAATTTCCCTCCCTGGT
The DNA here is from genome assembly GCF_011100685.1 of Canis lupus familiaris. Lineage (NCBI taxonomy): Eukaryota > Metazoa > Chordata > Mammalia > Carnivora > Canidae > Canis > Canis lupus. The sequence continues at coordinate 1,030 of NW_023329982.1, read as the reverse complement.
TATTGGCCTGTTCAGGTTTTCTATTTCTTCCTGTTCCCAGTTTTGGTAGTTTGTGGCTTTCCAGGAATGCGTCCATTTCTTCTAGATTGCCTAATTTATTGGCGTATAGCTGTTCATAATATGTTTTTAAAATCGTTTGTATTTCCTTGGTGTTGGTAGTGATCTCTCCTTTCTCATTCATGATTTATTAATTTGAGTCTTCTCTCTCTTCTTTTTAATAAGGCTGGCTAATGGTTTATCTATCTTATTAATTCTTTCAAAGAACCAACTCCTGGTTCTGTTGATCTGTTCCACAGTTCTTCTGGTCTCGATTTCGTTGAGTTCTGCTCGAATCTTTATTAACTCCCTTCTTCTCTTGGGTGTAGGATCTATTTGCTGTTTTTTCTCTAGCTCCTTTATGTGTAAGGTTAGCTTTTGTATTTGAGTTCTTTCCAGTTTTTGAATGGATGCTTGTATTGCGATGTATTTCCCCCTTAGGACTGCTTTTGCTGCATCCCAAAGATTTTGAACGGTTGTATCTTCATTCTCATTAGTTTCCATGAATCTTTTTAATTCTTCCTTAATTTCCTGGTTGACCCTTTTATCTTTTAGCAGGATGGTCCTTAACCTCCACGTGTTTGAGGTCCTTCCAAACTTCTTGTTGTGATTTAGTTCTAATTTCAAGGCATTATGGTCCGAGAATATGCAGGGGACAATCCCAATCTTTTGGTATCGGTTCAGACCCGATTTGTGACCCAATATGTGGTCTATTCTGGAGAAAGTTCCATGTGCGCTTGAGAAGAATGTGTATTCAGTTGAGTTTGGATGTAAAGTTCTGTAGATATCTGTGAAATCCATCTGGTCCAGTGTATCATTTAAAGCTCTCGTTTCAAAGAAAAAAAAAAAAAAAAAAAGCTCTCGTTTCTTTGGAGATGTTGTGGTTAGAAGACCTATCGAGTATAGAAAGAGCTAGATTGAAGTCACCAAGTTAAGTGTATTATTATCTAAGTATTTCTTCACTTTGGTTAATAATTAATTTATATATTTGGCA